>NW_015647542.1:133398-165878 GCF_001515625.1 Sinocyclocheilus rhinocerous
AGTGGCGCAGGTGTCGCGCATTAGCAATTACTCCACCGGCCTCGCTCCGTTCCCACGGCTCTCGGCCCCGCCCCTCTCGTCACACTTGTGAATCTGCTTTTCGGGGTTCGTCTACACAGCATCAATCTGTAAAGACCTTTTGGCAACCTGTATTTTGAAAAGCATAACAGCTCGGATTGATGGTGGCGTAATGAATGCAGATCCGCAGAGCATCCAGCTGTTAACCCGCGCTCCCTTTGTGGTAATTGAAACATGGGTTTTTCAAAAGCAGGAAGATAATTCGCATTATGTCAGACAGTGCCACTCTAATGAGAAAGCTCTTTGCAAGTGACACCAGGCAACGACTTCCAGCATCCCAGATTCCTTTGCCACACACACACACACACACACACACACACGCACACTAACAGCCTCCTTCAGAAGTGCGTATCCTCACATCCCATGAGGCTTTGGTGTCTGTCACTCTGAAAGAGAAGGAGAAAGGGAGAGAGAGAATGAAAAACAAGGGTTTAATGAAATGACGAGATTAATACGCTACAGCCAATCATTTCACTGTAATTAAAATGTAAAGGCTTTTGTTTAGGTAGAAAATGTGTGCTACTCTGGTATTTTTCCTCCATACAATATCTGTGTCAGATGAAGAAAGAAGGAGACTTGCAGCAAAAAAAAAAAAAAATCAAGGCAAGATGACTGGTACAAACTGGATCAGATCTGAATACTGAGAGCTCTTCATGTCTTTTCAATTCATTTGCTACACATATAGAGGAAGTCAGTGCATGCTGTTTACACTCATGCATTCAAAAAGAATGCATCATTTCCTCTCAAGAAGCAAGCACCTCGTCCTTCTTGACTGGTGCTTTTCTTGAGAAACAAGCACCTTTTGCACACAATACTTTGTATAACCATAATGCAACTTGTAGCATTGGTGAAAGCAATGAAGACACACTCCTAATAATTTCTTTCACAGATTGATCATTGGGCAATTGAAGTATATATTTTTTGGGAAATTGTATATATATATATATATATATATATATATATTAGGGCTGTCAAAATTAACGCATTAATAACTAATTAACGCAAATTCATTTTAACGGCACTAATTTTATTAGCGCGCAATTAATTAATGAATCTCTTGTCACAGTGTGAACACTTGTATGGTTTATCTCCAGTGTGAACTGTCATGTGAACATCAAATGTATATTTGCTTGAGAAACTCTTTCCACACTGAGTGCAGGTGAAAGATTTCTTGGCTCTTATTTTCTTTAAATCTTTCTGTTTGGTTTGAGAGCAACTCAAAGGTTTTTCTCCAGTTCCGAGATACATTTTCTCAACTTCACTCAATTCCTCATTATCCTTGTTTTCTTGAGTAAACTCTGAAATAAAAGTAAAAACAGTTAATTTTCTGTAACTCAGTAACCCTGATGAACCCTGATGTAACAGTGTAAAGTAGACAATTGCTATACAAAATATTGGTCATTTTGATAATTTTTTATTAAGGCTGTCAAAACTAACGTGTTAATAACGCATTAACGCAAATTCATTTTAACGGCACAAATTTTATTAGCGCGCAATTTTTCTTTGACCCGTGGCCTAGCCGGTAGTTGGAAAAATGGAGATGCACATTGTGTCCTACTTAGCGACTTTGTCGCTAGTTTTAACGACTTTTCAGACCCCTTTAGTGACTTTTTTTCCCCAAAAAGTGCCTAGCGACAAATCTAGCGGCTTCTTGGACAAACTTTATTTAGTTTCTGAGACTCTCCGGTTCTGCCGCACGAGCGCGAGGTCTTGCTCCCAGCGCGCGCTCGCACCTCTCTATCTGCGTCTGCTCTGTTCAGCGAGCGGCAGAGGAGCAGCACTTTCAGTTAGCCTAAATACAGATATTGTGTTGCTTCTCTAATTTTACAAGTATTGCCGAAATCACAGCACAGCTACTGTCTTTATCTTATTTGATTTCATCAGATGACGGCTGATTATAAATTAGGATCTTTGTGCAGATTAACATCTTGGAAGGGAGAGCTGGTTATAATCTTAAAGGGACGCGTGAATTGCCGCTAATTTGAAAGTGAAAGTAAAATGCGCACAGCACATTTACAAGCTATTTAAAATGGAAGGAAAGCGAGGAAAAGCGGGAAAACTACAAGAGAAACAGTAAAATATATCAATGAAAACAGTTTTATTGAGAATTTAGCTGCATCAAAATACAGTATGTTGGCACAGAGAGGCAAACAAATGTAATAATAAATGTACATTTTGCATGTTCAGAAGAAGTGAGGTGCTCTGTCATGTAAATGTAAACAGGCTTGTGTAAGTAAATTGCTCAGTGCAAAGAAAGAGAAGTAATGGGAACATGGCATTTCTATGTTCTTTTTTCATGTCTAATAGACATGAACAAGTTCTTTGAAAAAAATATATGACCTTTGAAACATGTCTAGTCTTCATGCTCTATGTTGACAATGGTTTCACTAATAATAAACATACATTTGCATAAAGCATCCATATTTGTACATGCCCATGTTGATTAGAGTATTAAAAACTTGAAAAGTATTAATTTAAGGTACATGTTTAGATATTTGTACTTGACAAGACAAAAATATTCAGCAAGATTTTTTTATTTTTTTTTTGCAGTGCAGTATTTATAATTTAGAGTTATGTGACGTTGTTATTCTAGAGAGCATTTTATTGAACAAATAAAATATGTCAATGTCTGCAATATTTTTGCTGTGTTTTGCCAGATACTGTATAGACTTGAATATAAATGTAAAAATAACCTCATAAAACTTTTTTGTCTACTTTTTAAAGTACACTTGATGCATGAAAATAACAACTTGGGCTGTAATGCTATATACCTAATTAATATTCATAAGCAAAGCTTATAGGTTTGTCATGTCATCAATACTTGTGTGTTTGTTCCTATGTCCCAACTCAGTTGACTCAATATCATACATATTTTATTTTGGCACTGCATATGATAAGTATAGATTTATACATGCAAGAGTTATTCACAGTGTGTTTGTGTATATATAGGTAAAATGTTTCATGCTATACTGATAGTTCTTTCCCGTGTTAAAATAAAAGCTATTAAAATAAGCCCAAAGCACTTTTCTCGAGTTCATTTCAGTCCCTCTCTAAACGCTGTGAGTGAACTTTTTTGGTCTGTCCGGCACAATAAAATAAACTCTTCATTGATGGCTGCCGTTTTCTTCCTGAGTGTGTTGATGTTGGTCCCGCAGGAATGTCTGTGCTTTACATACTTTAGTAGCGTGATGGTTTCTTTGTAATAGGGTCATTATGTTTTCAGAGTTGAATAAACTGGGTGTATATGTACTGCAAGTGTGTGTGTGTGTGTGTTCTCCACAGCAGTCCGTCTCTTCATTATTCCAAGCGCTGTTACTCTTGTCTAGTCAAAACTTGCTTAAACAAGAGCTGCTCTTAACATAAGCACAATGACTGCGGTGGTCAGACTCGCTGTTCTTTTACCATTTAAGTACGTGAGCAGACGGCCACCCAGCTCTGTGCTCATCTGTCTCTCTCCTCTCTGTAAATGGTCACTGCTTACTAATGACCTTTGACCCCTTTTAGTGAAAGACAGCCAGCCATCTAAAGGCAACAGCCACTTTTTTTATTGGTACAAATCCTGCTTCTCCCTGCATTTTTCACCAGTTCTGTTTGTTCAACACAGAATGCTGGGAGTTCTAGTGTGTTTTTGAATGAATAACTAATATTGGTTTGCCTATTACAAATATTGGTTTTGCTGTAAGGAAGAAAGGAAAAATTTGAAAGTCTGACTCAACAAATACACGTTCTTTGTTTAATTTCTCTCTCTTTCTCTCAGTGTTTTGAAAGCAACCTTGAAACGCTGTTTAAAAAAAAAAAACTAGTTTATTAATGTTTTTGTGCTTTTTCAGTAGTTTACTTGTAATGTAACGTGCTAAAACTAATCAAGTTAACCTTGGTGTTCTTTTGAACTTTCTGTATATCAAAAAATCCTGGAAAACAAAAATATCATGGTTTATACAAAAATAAAGTTTCTTGATCCACAAATCAACATATTAGAATGATTTCTGAAGCATCGCGTGACACTGAAGACTGAAGTAATGATACTGAAAATGTGGCTTTGCCATCACAGGAGTAAATTACATTAAAAATATATTCAAATAGAAAACAGCTATTTTAAATTATAATAATATTTGCTAATATTGCAGTTTAAAGGTGCCATAGAATGAAAAACTGTATTTACCTTGGCATAGTTGAATAATAAGAGTTCTGTACATGGAAGTGACATACCGTGAGCCTCAAACACCATTGTTTCCTCCTTCTTATGTAAACCTCGTGCATGCAGAAGACCACTGAAAAAGAGGCGAATCCCAACATAACACCGACTCTGACGTTACAGTCAGGTTCATTAATGTTTACGCACACAACATTTGCATAACATATACCAGCCCATGTTCTAGGCCAGCTGGACCTGCACAGCTGAATCATCGATGCAGTGTTGCCAGATATTGCTATTAAAACAAACAAAAACTATAAATAAATAAAAATAAACCGAAATTATTTCAAATCTTTTGCAATTAAGATAAAATAAAGATATCGCTGACCCTAAACTGCAACGTCCTACTTTATTAACTTTCTAAAGTGTCAAAAAAAGTGGAAAAGACAAGTCCAAAAACGCTTATAACAGATGGATCTGGCAACACAGAGTCTGCGTCCACACCCTCACTCACAACTCTCTCTCAAGCCTCGTTCACTCCACCAGCGTCTCGCAGCGATCATGCTCATACCACGGACGCTAAACATTCTTGCAAAATCTCTCAAAATGTGTATCTTCGTCTGTTACAGGCTCAAACATATAAGGTTGCATGCCTAATCCCTCCATCGTTCACACCGGACAGTAGAGATCTGTTTGCTGTGTGAGCCACTGAAATGAGCCGCGCTGTGAAACAGCCAATCAGAGCAAAGCTCAACATTATTATTCGTGACCCTTCCAAATAAGGTAATAACAGACCATTTCATTCTAGGGACAAATGCTAGAGTTGTAAATGGACATTTTTGCCCTTACCTAAGCCACATACCTTCTATGTAGATATCAGAGAACAATTTAAAATGTTGTATCAATGCATTCTATGGCACCTTTAAAAAAATAAAAAATAAATTAAAGGTGAATGGTTTTGAACTGTAGTGTATTATTTCTTTTCTTTTCTTGTAACGAAGTAAACCTCTCTCTCTTTTTTTAAATTGTTGATATTACTGTCTCAGTTGGCTGTAAAGATACGTAGAAAATACAGTGTGAGATTAAAACCAGCGATTTTATGCTGCACTGCTACTTGTTGCAAAATGTAGCTCACTATAAATTTAGTAGCGTCTATACTTTCAGTTACTCCTCAACTCTTCTCTCTTTCCTTCTCTCTCTCGCTCGCTGTAATGAGGACGTTTGGTTGAGAGAGGCAGATGGAAGTGCCTGTGGGATTGTGGGAAGGCAGAAACAGAGGGAGAAGGAGCTATGTGGAGGGTTAGAGAGACTGGTTATGGGGGTGCCATGTGGTGCCAGGGTCCGTCTATGCCCTCTGGACATTTGTGCCAGTCCCGCTTGGTGGACATCCAGGCTCACACATCCCTGCCAATTAAAGACCGCCTCCCAGGCTGCCCCAGAGCTTCCTGCTCCACCTCTCTCTCTCTCTCACTCACTCCTTCATTGCTCCGTTCCTTCTGTCAGTCTCTCTCCATCCCCTTCCCATCGCCTCTTGTGGTTTCCGCACACGAGTGTCTCTTGTTTCCCCTCAGTTTTTTTCCTCATCATTATCCAGCTTCAGACCTAAAGCCAGTTAACCCACTTTCAGCTCTCAGAGCAGGATCTGGCCAAGAAAACCCCTTCCAGCCCTGACATACTTAAACCACACATTTGATATTACCAGGCCTGTTATTCATCTGGGTGTGTGTGTGTGTGTGTGTGTGTGTTTGGAGAAATTGTAAAACTGATCCATTAGACTTATTTGCTTATTTGCTTATCTATCTATCTATCTATCTATCTATCTATATATATATTACAGTTTCATTGAATTTAAGTTCACTTTAATTTCACTTCCTTGCATTCAAAGTTGAATTGCAATTCCACATCCTGTTTGCTATTGCATTTTAAATTTAAAAATTAAAATGGAATTTCAAACGCAAATGGTACACTCTCTCAGCCACACACAAACAAACAGGAATCAGCGACGTCTCATTCTAGATTCCTCCAAAGATGCCAGGAGAGTCCCATTGGCATGAAAACACTCGGTCCATATGGGCTGGACAGATGTCGGAGGGTGACACACCTATCATGTGGCCCCTAATTCTATTTTCCTCAGTGTCTCTGAAGCCAGAAGCACCTCTCGTCACAGCGTACACCGATGCTCATTTTGTTCCCAACCTCCACCAGTGGCATCCTGATCACCTGCCACACCTGTGCCCTGTCATGAGTCTCCATAACGGCCAGCAGACCCTCATTTAATTGATCTCTGAAATCAGTATAAGAGTTTCCACAAAGGCTATGTTCACACAGATGTGAAATATAGTCCTGTTTATAGAGAGCCACGTACGATTATATTCACGAACAGTTTGGTTAGGAATAAAAGTGCCAAATGCATTCTATCGCCAACCCATATATGAGAGTGAGATCGCACTTAGAGATAGCGTGATAGCCACTCTCCAATGCTTACATACTTTTTATTGTTTGCATTTAAAGTCACTGTTAGTTAATTAAAATTTGACAGATGAACAAGTGCCTCGTTTAGATTTATTTATTAAATAACGTTGTGTCAACTGCAATAATACTTTCCAGTGTTACAGATACTGCCGTCTTTGATATGTACTGTACATTCGTCAGTGTCACTAAGATTACAGGCATTATTCGCAGCTATTGCAAGAATAGAGTGTTGCAGTAATGAGTTCTAAAACCTGGAAACGAGTTAGCATTTTTAAAATTTTGATTCCATCATTGTGAAGTCAATGGTTTTTTTAAAGTGCCCCTATTACGGGTAATGAAAGGTTCATATTTTGGTTTTGGGAGTCCCCAACAACAGGTTGACATGCATGCAAGGTCAAAAAACACTTTCATTGTCTTATAATATACACTCATTTTTACCTTCACAACAGGTTGACATGCATGCAAGGTCAAAAAACACTTTCATTGTCTTATAATATACACTCATTTTTACCTTACTTGCTCAACGACTCCCAAACGATTCGCTCAACGATTCATTTTTCCAAACCCCTCCTTTGCGTGATGCTAATCTGTGGTGATTGGTCCGATTGGTCGATTTCCATTTCATCATGCATGATAAAACAGCGTTTGTGAGCGCAGTGCTGCTTTGTGTACAGCCGTTACCGGGGAAACAGCTATTTCTACCGCTCTAAAGGCGACACCTAGTGGCAAAGAATGAATTTGCATTTTCATTCAGACCAACGCTAAAACACCAACAAGTGGGTGGGCAATATGCTAATGTTTCATGTTGACGTGAACGTGAAACGACTGAAATGATTCAGAGTCGACTCTTTCTTTTGAGAGACAATAACTTTATACACGGTGCACTTTCAGATTTAAAATTTTGCAGGATGTTTTCATTCACTTAGAGCTGTGTTACACACTGCATGAAAGGTAATTTTCAAAAATCCATAATAGGGGCACTTTAAATGATTTTTGGTTTAGTGCCTGATATTGGTCTATGGTTAATACAAGCTCAAGAGATTTTCGTGTTTTATTCTACAACTTAAAATGCATCAGTAATATCCCACTTTTTGAGACTACAGAGGTTGTCGGTGATGTTAATCATCATCGCACTGAACAGGGAATTTAATTTACTCACTAGTCCTCTTTCACAGCTTCTTTATGTTTATGATCACGCTTTAACAAACTTGTATGACTCAAACTTTTTTCAGATTATAAATAAAGATCCAAACATTTGTTGGAAGCTTAGTAGTGGTGACATTGAATTTATGGGACAATTGTGTAGTTAGGGTTAGTTTTTATAGCCTAACTTTAACTTTTCACTTTTGTCGGTTTTATTTAGGCTTCAAAATTTATAAAATGTGTGTTCATTTTTGAAAATATTCGTGAACCAGCTGTGTAAGAATCAAGCTTTTCTTGGTCACAGTGCTAACTGTCTACAAAAATTCAATAAGCCAATGGAAAAACTTCTTGGGTTTTTGTTGAGGGAACCAGTGTATGCTGACTTGGACTACAAATTTCCGTCATCCCTGCAGCACTCTATAGAAGAAGGTTTAGTCGGTTTTATTTAGGCTTCAAAATTTATAAAATGTGTGTTCATTTTTGAAAATATTCGTGAACCAACTGTGTAAGAATCAAACTTTTCTTGGTCACAGTGCTAACTGTCTACAAAAATTCAATAAGCCAATGGAAAAACTTAGGTTTTTGTTGAGGGAACCAGTGTATGCTGACTTGGACTACAAATTTCCGTCATCCCTGCAGCACTCTATAGAAGAAGGTTTTGACTTTGGTTGTTCGTTTATACAATAACAATAACTGTGTGAATGTAGCCTTTCTGTGCTGGACTCCATTCAGTTTTGGAGACCATTCAAGGCTTTAGCTGTCCGAGTGAATTTAGAAATGTAGCTTAGTGGTGTTAAAGCTCATTTGAAAAGCTCTCAAAGGGTGACTTTACTGAGTGTTGGATCAGATTATGATTCTGTTCATTGACAGGCGACTACCAAAACCAATGCATAGATTAGAATGCACCATTTGGTGTCGCGAGGAAGATCCAAAATAAACTAGCTGGCTGTTTACAAGATCCTTTCTGTATTCTTTCATTATCTCCCCTCGAGCTGCAATGATAAGGCACGGCGCTCAAGGTTTTGTATGTGCACATACAAGACTGCTCAAGGAGAATGAAATATTTCTTGGTTTCTTGGTTCCTCGTCCTTGGGCGTAGGTGTGTGTTGATGAGGAATTGTAGATTGTGAAGCGATGTTACATTATTTTGAGATTATATGATAGCATTTTACTCACTAAAGGTCAGTTTGATACCAGAATCTCGTTCCATAAAGTACAATCAATTGTCCTGTTTTCTCAAGTTTATTTTCATAAAGAGTATGCTATCGTATGGCTGCATGCCTGGATGTTTCACAAACAGAAAATAAAAGAAAAATGGCTAATGTATTATAAGCGTCGCTGGTGCTCTAATTGGGCCACTCTGTGAGTGGAGTTTGTGATAGTGGGAAATAATAGCGTAATAATGCGTTAGTCAGGCCCTGGGTAGAAGCCGCTTGCTCTTCGTAGACCAGCCCTCTCCAAAGAGCCCTTCATCCACTCTCACACTTGAATCATTCATTCCAGCCATCCTCACCTCAATCCGGAAGGATCCATGGAGCATGCAAATTAATTCACTCAGTCCTGGAGATCTCTTTCTTTGCTCTTAGGAAAGATGTTGAAGAGGGACATTTGCAACTGGCCATTTTCATGCAAATTTGCTGAATTTAATGCTACAGATGCTTCTTTTGAGATGTCTGATTTTAGATACCATAGTATAAAATTATGTCATTATTTCATGAGTTTCTTTCTTCCATGGAACCCAACATCAGGCATTTTAAATGTAGTTCTTGTTGCTCTTATGCATGCAGTAGTGCATGAAGTGACATTGAATAGGGACTGAAGCTTTCAAGCTTCAAAAATTAGTCTATATGAATTATGCACTATAGAAATTTGATGAATTCGAAATCTTTAGTTTAAATTTTTAATTATTGATAATCTTACCCTCCAGCAATGTGTTAACAGCTACAACCAAATCATTGAGTCAACGAGTTGAACTCAATAACCAAAACTGTTTGATTTATGAACAAATCATTCAGGCTGGTTCTGTGAACTGTATTAAATGATTATTTAAAAAGATCTGACAAATCGGGAAACACTACTTGAATTCTGCATTGTTCCTCACACAATGCTACCGTATGGCTTTAGAGTCAGATGTAATGCATGAGTTAATGCATGCATTTATGTATGCATGTATTTATGTTTTATTTGTTCTGTTTATAGTTTTATGTATTGTTTTGCTTTTGTATGTTTGTTGTTTTATTTATTGTTCTGTTGTTTTATTTATTGTTTTATTTGTTGTCTTATTTATTCACTGTTTTATTGATTGATTGATTTTTGTATTTTTTGAGCTTGACAGCCTAGTCCCTCTTCACTTTCATTTCACTTTATTTCATCACTTTATATCGAAAACACTGTCCAGAATATTGTTTAAAAAAAACATCACCTTTTGTGTTCCACAAAATAAATAAATTCTTACAAGTTTGGGGTGTTATATTGGCGATTTTTTTTTTGTGTGAACTATTTCTTTAAGCTTCAAAATCACAGCAATTGCTGTCACTTCTGACTAATGCCCAGCCTACATGCCATTTACTTCCCTCCCAGGGATATGGAAAGTTTCCAGCCTTGGACACTCTTTTCTTTTTGATAAATGTCTCCCTGGGCACTCCTGATCGGGTAAACAGGCCCGGGTTCCACATTTATGAAGCCGCCACTTCAAGATTGTCATCAATAATGAGCGGCTACAACCAACCTTTCCATCATTACATAAAAAAAATAAAATCTGTGTCTGAACACGAGCACACAGGAAGGACTGTAATGAGACAAAGCACTGGGATCCTTTGGGAACCTGAGACACATCGCCTGGGTTTGATTGACACGATGTTTGCTGGCATCTCGCTGTCCTTTATACAAATTCAACAGATGGTCTCAGTGAGGTCAAACACGGCACTGATTTAGACTCTACATGGCCGTGTTTTCCTTTCCAATTAAATTCAACATCAAAACACAAGCTTAAGTGTTGTTTCTCAGTGCAGATTAGAGGACTACAGAGGGAGGGAAGGACTGGAGACAGAAGTGAAAGAGATCTCCTTGGAGACTGAAGGAGCTTTTCTCAGAGAATATTGGTGGAGGAGTTCTCCCAAACCAAAGAGGAGTGCCTTAAACTGGAGCACATATTTGTTTAGTTTGAGAGGTACATTATAGAATGAACACCTTCAAAAACATAAAGAAATGTTACAGGTAATTACTATGTCCTTTACCACAGAAAATAGTTTTTTTTAACTTGTTTTCGTCTGACTTTATCAGTTGTTGTTTTTATTTTGAATTCATCTTTTTTACTGCAATTTTTAATAGTTTGTCAGTTTTTCCTTTTTTCTTTCTTTTTTCATTTTTATTTATTTATTTGTTTGTTTGTTTTTTAAATAAAAGGCAAAATGTTATAGACAGACAGACAGACAGAAATATAGATAGATGGATGGATGGATGTCTGACAAAGTTCCAATCAAAATTTTATATACAATATATTCTCCTATAATTTTACCTTTTTTTTTACATTTAAGGTGCATTGAAACCTTTTATGTTCATGACCCCATTTACATCAGTTGAAACTGCTTTACTGTAACCACAATTAAAATAAATAAAACTGAAGGACAAATTGAAATTATTTTCTGTGGTAAACAACATTTAAGCAACAAAGTAGTTTGTTTACTCTAACTCTCTCTCTCTTTCCCACTTCTTTCAGACATAAAAGATTATTTCTTCTACTTTCTCCACTTTTTCTTCTACACTTCTCCCTCTCTAGTTAATAATTCTAGGATATAGATCATTGTTTTTGTTGTATGTCTCTGCAGAGAGGTGTAGAGAGCGTCTTTACTGCCTGAAGGATGACAGGACTCATAAAACCAGATTCACACAGGAATTTAACAAGTCAATAGTGTTCATTAAAATTAATGAATAGCAAAGCGTTGGCACCAGATGCCAGCTTCTCAAAGTCCTCCGTGGTCACAGAACGCGACTCAGCCATCCATGCTTTTCCCCTAAAGCAAGGACAAAGCAAACACAAGATGTAATTTGACTTTGAGGGGACTGGCACCAACTGCCTGCTTCTTTCTCATGGTAATTTACAATCTCAGTCATCAACTAAATATTAGCATTTGGCATCTCTAGGTACGCATACATTAAGTGTGTCGAGGTGTTATAAAAGACATGCTGTAGACACTGATGGAGGTTTTGCTGGATCTACTAGAAATCAATAAGCTCTAGCAGACCTGTTTAGGATCTCGTACCGGTAGATCAGCCTGTCTTTGTCAACATCAACTTGCCTGGTGTTGACCAATGGGACTCAAGCAGATAAAATGACTCTAACTACAGTGGCCAATGACATGTACCAACAGAGAAAAGCATTAACCTGAGCACAGTTTAATTAAAATCCCAAACAAATGATGTTGTCAGAGATTGGACGTAATCCCATTTAATGAGACAAAGTGGCCAGAGCTGGATTAGGATTGAGTAGGTGTGATTGTAAAACAAGGAGAATTCATTCAATACTGTTATATCACATCTGATGTATTTCCTGTCGAAGCAGGGTTCCTATTGGGCGGGGCTTGCTGAAGGACTCGTCTCTTTATTTTTAAGAAGCCAATAGGCATTAGTTACCTAAATCACAGCCATTAGCCATGATTTGTTAGTCATTTGCAGGTAGTATTTACATGCTCAGAGAAAAAAGGTACTATATGCTCCCCTTTAGGGATTAATATGGTACCAATTTGTAGGAAGGAAACCACCCCGGTGGCAGCTTTTGTACCTTTTTTTTTCCCGGCGAGTGTAGGGGCGGGACATTCTTGATGTAGTAAGTTTCTGATTGGACTACATTTCTGGAGTGCAGGATGAGTCAAAAGTATTTTAGCTCAGTTTTGCCAGAATAGAGATGGTACAGTTTAAAAGGTTATATCTTCTAAAAGGTAATCTAGTAAATATTAAAATAAAAATGTGTTTATAAGCTATGGAGTGTTTCAGTGCTGGTTATTAGTTTTGGTCAGAAGACATTTATAACCTTTAAAATGTTTTAATTTAATTTATTTAATTGTTTTATGAAGTATAACTCCTACATGTTATTTTGAGATTCCCCTGACAAATTCTGAAAGTCATTGTAATAATTATTTTAATGAAATCTAAAGCACAAAAGCATTCATACTTGCAAGTAAAAAATAAAAATAAAAAAATCACCCATACTGTATATAATCGTTTATATCCATTACAACCTTATTCATTTTTTCAGTGCAGATATTGTAAGCTTACTTCCTCAAAATGTCACTGTTTAATTCATACAGTATGTGAGCATTGATTTAATCAAGGTTAAGATGCTCAACTAATAAGTCTCTCGTCTGTTTTCTTTTTAGTATTAAGGGCAAATTTTCATCACACACTTAAAACAAGGACATGTCTTTCCCTCAGATGTGTGATAAATAAAAGCTATATATATAATAAAAGCTGTGATTATATTTTCACTGATTTTGTGATTTTATAAATGATCATTTGCACATTACGCTAGCTTTCTTTTCATGTTGAATCACCTAGAAATATGAGGGGAAACAGATACCATGAGATTCAATTAGTTTAAAACTCTGTCTCACACTTAAAGTTATCCTCGACAAGTTCTCTGCTGATATAAATGATACCCTGGCCTGAACAGCAACATATGACTATCATCTGTGTGGAACTGAGCCGATCTCGAAACTACGAGTGATTACAGAGGTTTGTGGTTAAGAGTTGAGAGGACAATTGTGACGGTGTGTGTGTGAGGGTTTAACACACTCGATCGGTGGGTGGAGAGGATCTATTGATCCCTGCAGCTCATCAAGATGATTTTTATTGAACAGTTAAATAAAACGGAAGAGTGGGCCTGTCAAGTCTCTCTTCACACTGCCTCTTCTGAGTGTGAAAAGAGGCATGCATCTTTCCTTCCTTGCCCACACTCTGCAGGGGCATGCACTGGTCGAAAAATACATTTAAGACCTATGCAATATGTAAAACTCAATAGCCTGTGGTTTTTGAAAGCACTGAATAGAGCACATCATGGATTTATTCATGCCGAGCTGTTTTCACCATGCCCTTTTCCCTCCTTTGAAATGTCTTATTAATTTTTTAACACGGCCCTTTTGATTGAGCAGCCTTGGAGGGGGGGATGAGTTGTTCTACACTGTTTTCTCCATACGTCTTGTCGGATCTAGTTTTTTCTTTTTCATCATGTTCACCTGCTGATTGCAGTTTTAGATAGTTTTTTCTTCAAAACTCAGCTGTTTTTTTCTAGGGTTAATGTGTTAAAAGTGTGAAATTAATGTGTTAACATTAAATTAAGTTTATTAATCTTCAACACAGTAATTTTTACACATTTACGTTTTTTTTGAAAATTTGAAAATGTTACTTTCATTTAACTCTCTATTTACAGTTTGAAGCCATCCATAAATAATGATGGCTAAACAAATACATTTATTAAAAATGTTTCTATATACTGTATATGAAGCTGCACTACTGGTCAAAAGTTTGGAATAATAATTTTTTTTTTTTTTTATGTTTTTTGATAGAAGTCTCTTATTCTCACTCAAGCTGCTTTTATTTGATCAAAAATATAGTAAAACAGTATTTCCCACCCCTGAAATATTATTACAATTTAAAATAACTGTTTTCAATTTAAATATTTTGAGAAATGTTATTTATTTATTTGGTAAAACTGAATTTTCAGCAGCCATTACTCCATTCTTTAGTGTTACAAGCATTAGATTTGGTGGTGATTTAATGTAACATTTAAATTAATTTAATATAAAAAAAAAGTTGTAATTAAATTTAAACTAATTTAATAATGTAATTTAATCACCACCAAATCAATTAATTTTCATTTTAATATTTTCCATGTTATTTCTTAGATTGTATTTATTAGTTTAAATTGTTTACATTTAAATGTAATGTTTCAAATTTTATCTGTATTTATCATGAAAAAAAGTTTTTATACAGTATAAAAGAGCTGCATTTATATTTCATAAATATAAATGTATGATTGTCATATTTGTGGCTTCTTGGCATTAAAAAGTTGAAAAGCCTGATATACAGGACACATTGATTAATATATTTAAAGACAAATTATGAATATGAGATTTTGCCAACATAAAATGCACATTTCCTTTGCAAAATATGTACTTAAAGTGAACTAAAAATCAAAAACATTAAAAGAAATTAAATAAAATAAATAAATAATTTATCACTGCCGATGCTGATAGTGTCTTGGCTGATATATCACTAACCACCACATTGCACTGCATTGGCAAAATACATTGCCGTGAGGTCAGTATACTGATGCATGATCGCAGGAGGTGTAGCATGACACCTGAGGCCCTGTTGAAATTCTCACTCCGCGGGAAAGTCTGGCGGATTGTTTCGAGGCAATAATCTTTTACCCAGATGACTCTTGTACCCCCTTCCAAGGCTCAGGATGGGCAGAGAGAATGTAATAGATGAGTCTGATTTGCCAATCTGTTGAGAGACCTGTGCTATTCTGGGATAAAGAGTGATAGTCCATTACTCAGATTGGAGACAGATAAAAGCCTGTTCTCTGGGTCCAGCTGTCGGAGGCATTATGACAGCCTAATGCAGTTCACATTGTGAGCATCTAGCGCAAACAGTAGTCGCAGCGGCCGAGAGTCCCTCATTTGGGTTGAATCAACAGTGTAGATGAGCTAGTAATTGCTACAAACTGCCCACGACGTAGAACAGTTGTTGTTATAAAGACTTTATGGGGGTAATCACAATCTGCGCGCCGTTAGCGTGCTAGCTTGTGTCTTGCATGAACAATTCCAGGTGGACTATACCAAGGAAAATATCTCTGAGTATTATAGAAGCTAAATCGGGAATGTTGCCGAGGTATGTTGGTTCTGGGCAAGCTGTGGCAGCGTTGATGTCCGTGGCCGCCCGCATAACCCAAAGTCTCATTTACAGTAGCGAGCCACAAAGCGGATTTTCCATAGGTGGCTGCTCCGGACAACTCTTCACAGCCGAGGTTGATTCAGAGGGTGAAGAAAGGCTTACAACCTCCCGGCGAGCTCTTAAATCCAGCCATATGGAGGAGATTGGTTCTGTCCCTCCTCCTGTGCCCAATTTTTCAGATGTGGCTTTGCACCATGACCCCAAAGCTCATGCTAAGCCCACCCAGCCTCATTGTAGCCCCAGGTCTGAAAATAAAGATGTGGAAATGCACACAAACACACAGACCACAACTCAAGCAGGTGCAGACCTAAATGTGTCCATTCATCATGCCAGAGATTTTTAAGGTAGAAGAACATCGCAAACCAGCAAATTCCTCTCAACCAATAAGCAATCGCTCATCCTTTCTTTTAATTAAATTAAACTTTCTGCACATAAAGTGCTCTGTTCAGATTACCACATGAGTAGTATTTGTAAATATTTCCTTGAAAATGCCATTGATCACTGGTTACTGGATATGCTGAAAGATAAGCAAACCCTTTTTTAGATGGACAAACTCGAATTTCACTTATTGTTTGGATTCTAAACCACATTTTTTCTGTAAGGAAGTGGGTTTTACAAGCTGTTTTAGGCCTCGGTTGGTTTTGAGGCTTCGGTCGGTGAGATGTTACAAGGGGACATGAGCTCAAGCTTGCAATTTCTTTCTCCATATATAGTCAAGCTACTTGACCACAAACCAAGGGCAGACGGAGAGTCTGTGGAGGGACTGGGTGCGGCCGTCGTCGGTTTGCATGTGTAAGGATATAGAATACTTCAATGATCCAAAAGATGCCATAACTTTGGAGTACTTTCTCCATAGCCTTAATTTCGAAATCAGTGTGAAAATAGATAGATAGATAGATAGATAGATAGATAGATTTCAGAGTGAAAAAATAAAAGTCTCGGGTCATTGAACATCCTGTTTTGCTCTGCAATACTTGTAAAGTAAATTGCGCTTTATTTCATATTGACTTTAAGTGCCTTAAAGGGGTCATATGATGCGATTTAAATTTTTCCTTTCTCTTTGGAGTGTTACAAGCTCTTGGTGCATAAAGAAGATTTGTAAAGTTGCAAAGACTAAAGTCTCAAATCCAAAGAGATATTCTTTATAAAAAGTTAAGAGTCAACCATGCCTACTTAAAACGGCTCGTTCCAACACGCCCCCACATGTCTACATCACTGTGTGGGAAGATTTGCATAACGCCGCCCAATTTTAATGTTTATGTCTCGTCGCTCCGGCCGGACAGGGCATCACGATATGGTAAGGGGTGTAACATTTCCGTCACACGCTTGAGGTATTCGGCCAATCACAACGCTCTGGATAGCTGGCCAATCAGAGCACACCTCGCTTTTCAGACCGATGAGCTTTGTAAAAATCGACGTGTTTCAGAAAGGCGGGGAAAATAATGTGTTTTTTGAACCTTAAACCGCATAAACACATTTTATTACACCAAATACACAAAATAATGTTATTTTTAGCAGCATCATATGACCCCTTTAACTTTGAGCTTACACTGTGAGCAATGATCTGTCAGTTCTTTCGAGCTGTCATGTACTGACATCTTTCAGTCAAAATAAATGAGTAAATACATGAGCACTGCTGCTGTCACATTGAATAGTAGCATAATATGACATCGTAAATGTGAATATTTTGACCAAAGTAGCCTGTATGATATATTGACAGCAATCATTTGTGACAGTAGATTGTGACAGGCAGTGACAATCATTAAGATGGGTTGTGTTGACAAGTGATTTCTGACGCTCTGATGATTGTACTGTATAATGTGTTATATATTTAAAATACACTGTTTGTTCAAATATATCTATATCTAACAATGTTTCCAAAATGTAGATTGACTGTAATTTATCTACTTTACATTTGAGTATCTTGTTTCTTGACAAGCTACAGTTTTCAAAGTAGCTTCCTCAGAGCTGTTCCCGGGTGGGGAGGATGAGGTGTGAAAAAAATGTAGAAAAGCAAGACTGTAGTATATACAAAGTCAGAAACATGAGGGGGAGGGTATGTCTGCCACCAGACATCAGAGCGCAGACTGTAAAAGAAATCCAGAGTGCGGAAAAGAGAATGAAGGACGAGTGTTCGGCGGACGGATTAAAGAGCAAAACAGGATCAAATGTATACGAAAACATTCTAGAGCGTGTGTGACAGTTATTAATCACCATCGCTGACTTATCAACACGAGATGCGCGCTGAATTCCAGAAAGCATTAACCCAAGTGCCAATCTAAGCTTCAAACAAGGAAAGACCCACTTTTCTAATGCCCCATCGGTTTCCGATCTCGGCAGGGCTCCGCAAGCCCAGCTTTCTGAATCCAGTCAGATCCACGTCACATCACAGATGAGTAGGAAGGGGTGAACATAAACTTTTCATCTTTAGCAAAGTTTCTCTGTGCCTCCCTGGCCAGAAAATGACAAGTGAACGGCATGTGTCTCTTTGGATAAGGAGAAAGGCAGGATTGCATCAGAAAACTGGGATGGAAATAGAAAACGGGCTTCCAGAACTGACAGGGACTGGCTCTGTTTCCCATCTTCTCATGCATACGCTCAATTTACAGATGTGTGTGTGTGTGCGTATTGCTGCAAGCACTTTACAAACAGCATTATAAATTAACTGACTGCTCAAACAAACCTAAATAACCTTAATTCTGTGGAAATGTATGCAATGGCATTAGGTCAGCTGTGGCGACATTTAATACAACACAATTGTGAATATTACTTTTATTTAACTTTTATTACTTTTATAAATAGGAAGCTAATATTAATTAGTATTAATTATACTTTTTTGGTAAAAAATTATCCAAAATACATTTTTGGGCAAGTACGCCAAGTAACCAGCCAGTGTTCAAAACTATCTCCGTACCTTAGCCCAATTTACAATGGTAAGCTTGTAATAATGTTTTCTAATTTGAGTGGTACTGGTAGGTTTTCACAGGAAATGCAAGGATGCCACCGTTTTTTGGGTTAAAATAATTTATTTATATGAAATTGAAATCTACACGCTGATACACACTAGTTACATACACATAGTCATGCAATGCTGATGTTGTTAACATTACAGGCCCTATTTTAACGATCTAAGCGCATGGTCTAAAGCGCACACCGCAGGTGCACTCAGGGCGTGTCCGAATCCACTTTTGCTAGTTTAACGACGGGAAAACGGTCGGTGCATGGTCTAAACGGGTTGTCCCTATTCTCTTAATGAGTAATGGGTGTTTTTTGGGCGTAACGTACAATAAACCAATCAGAGTCTCATCTCCCATCCCCTTTAAAAGCCAGTTGCTTTTTCATTTGTAATTTCATGTAATTTTTCATTTTTAAAAATGTTTGTGTGCTGCTGCGCGTCGCTGTGTGTGTAATAAGCAAAGTGTATGCACGCTGTGCACCCGCCTATTACTTTATATATTACTAACGCGCTCTTTAAATAACAAAGAAAAAATATTGCGCCAGACTTTAGACCAGGTTTAAGTTGTCTATGGCACAGTCTATATTCAATTCCTCAAAATAGCAACGTGCCAACAATGCGCCTGAACACACCTCTTTTTTAGACCAGCACGCCCATGGGCGCACAAATGGGTGCAAATGCATTAATTAGTGCTGTCAAACGATTAATCGCGATTAATCACATCCAAAATAAAAGTTCCCCTTCAGGAACTCGAGCTGCGTCCAAAGACACTACGGGAACGCCCCCAGCGTGACCGTGCTCTGAATCACATGTGTAATCAGTCCATATTCAAAACTTACGGACTGCATATTATATTAAAATTAGTGCTGTCAAACGATTAATCGCGATTAATCACATCCAAAATAAAAGTTCCCCTTCAGGAACTCGAGCTGCGTCCAAAGACACTACGGGAACGCCCCCAGCGTGACCGTGCTCTGAATCACATGTGTAATCAGTCCAATGGAAGGGCGAGACGTCATAGGCGGGTGACGTAGCGACCAGGAAGCTATAAAGGCACGTGAGGTGGAACCGGCTTCAGCTTTCTGTCATTCAGCGAAGCGCTCTGTGTTGTGTCAGTCATATCTCTGTTGTGAGTCTTATTTGGTGTTGTCTGTCAAAATAGAAAGTCATAAGCACAATGTCCAAGGCCACAGAGAAAATAAAGCATAAGGGCGAAAGTGAGCAGCGTTTCAGGCTGTGTGTTCCTCCCTGCCCTCGCTATATTACGAGTGGGGATACACACAGTATGTGCGTTGTTTGCTTGGGGGCGAAGCATGCGGCATCGGCTCTTGAGGAAAAAAAAAAGAGAAAAAGAGAAAAAGAAAAAGAAGAAAAAAAAAAGAACAGGGTCTTTCCCACACTCGTGGGCCCCGATCAGGCAGTTGAATCGCTCAGTCATGAAACTGAAGTTCAGAATGCTCACCATCAAGCAAGTTGTGTCTCAGATCAGATCCGAGGACTGGTTTGTTACGATAGATCTAAAAGACGCACGCGTACTTTCATGTCTCCATCCCTCCCACTCACAGGAAGTTCCCACATGTGATTCAGAGCACTGTCACGCTGGGGGCGTTCCCGTAGTGTCTTCGGACGCAGCGTCTCGTTCCCTTTGGGGAACCATGGTTACATACGTAACCTGGAGACGTTTTTGTTTACATTATATGTGTGTGTACTGTGAATATTTATTATGTATATATAAATACACACACATGCATGTTAATATTTAAGAAAAATATGTTACTTTTATATATTAAATCTAATTATATATTATATAAATTATATTAATATAAATATATGCATGTAAATACATATAAATATTTTCAAAATATATGCTGTATGCGTGTGTATTTATATGTACATAATAAATAGAAACAACACACACACATATTATGTAAACAAACTTTTATTTTGGATGTGATTAATCGTGATTAATCATTTGACAGCACTAATTCAAATAGAAAAAAAAATATTTGCATTTTTTAAAAATATTTTACTGTATTTTAATCAAAGCATAAGAGCATAGAAGACTTTAAAAATTATTCTAAACTTTATGAGAGCGGGAGAGAGAGAGAATGAGAGAAATAGGTAGGTAGATTGTTTCTGAAGTATTTCTGAAAAATACAGTAGAAATAGGAATTTTGAATTGTTCTGCCAATATGGATCCTGAATGTTTCTTTTTTCTGCCTATTCCCTGCTGCCTATTCACTGCTTCTCCATACACATAATACAATGAGATACTACACAATATGTGCATAGACGTTTGAGGTCACAGGTCAAGGCTCCTAAATAAATCTATGAGGACAAACAAATTGTAAAAATCTGCCCTTTTGTTTTATTTGTTGTAAAAAATGACCATGCATCCCAGTTCTTGGTAAAATCAATGCATTTGTGTTAAGTGGCCTTTTTTAAATTAACAGAATAAAAGGGTTATTTGCTTTGTCGTTGAAGCCATAAGGACTTTTTCACAGACAGACTTTTCTGTGATTCCTCCAGGCTAAACTTCTTCTGTCAACAGCTGAGTCTCCAACGACAGCTGTACAGAAGTTCTCAGACCTTCACAAACCGCCAGTCATCACCTCGCTGTCTCTGGGACCCTGTTCCTGTTAAACATTTCATCCAACTGGCTGAACATTCCTCCACATCTTCAGCGTCTTCTGCTGGCGTATGACCAGTCGCTTTCTCTAAAGTGAAAACATACGCCGTGACCTCTTTCCCTGTCCATCCCAATGCCCACCTTGCTTTCAAGCCCTCCCAATAGGAGGCCAGGAGTAACTTCATTTTTCTGCCTACTGTTCTGTCACCTGATACCCTTGAAGGGATGCTTCTCCCCGGAGCGTCTGTGTAAACTGGACTCCGCTTCTGCTTCTTCCTCCCGTTTTCTGTCTGTGGCTGAAACCAGATGGAAATTTGAAGTCTCGCTTTGGCCCGCCGTGTTCAGGGCCTCGCTCTTTGACACAGATGTTTTCTGTCCTCTTATGTGTTTTCATTCTTTTTCTTCTTTCAAATGAGATTGATTCCTCGAAATGCCTCAGTTACTTGAGAGGCGAGGGCAATATGGACGCAGGTGGGGTTGTGGGACAATATTGTGTGAACGTCTGGAGCAGATTTTCTGCGCAGTTTAAACTAAATTGTTCATTTTGAAGTTTGTAATGTAGTTGGTGAAGACAAATGTAATAAATTTGACCCTTCTAAATGTTCTTTTAAAGTCCTAACTTATTTTACTATATATTTCACAGTGAAACTAGATATTTACTAATAAAAATGGCTAGCTGAAACTTTCTTTTATCAACTGAGAGTTGATTGGATCATGAAAAGTGGGCACTACATTTCAGAATGGAAAATTAATAGCATTTTAGTATCAGGAAATAAAAGCACTGATGAATCAAATATAGAAGCAAATAGACAATTTTGATTTCATGTTGACTGTAAATATTTAATTTGAAAATGCGTGCACATATACAAAATAATAAAGGATGCATGTGTTTGTAACTTGTTCAAAAATAGTTCAGAATCAGTTAAGACTAATATATTCTATTAATTTACATCAAGTTGGTTTCCATTAGTAAATTATTGTGTTTAAAAAGCCCTATTGACTAATATGCTAATTTGTTTGGTTTGTTTCAGCCGAACCACAGGCAATTGTTTTCATAATCACAATCTCATTTAATATTTCTCTCAGGTTAAACGCCATTTGCAAGTGGAGCACTGAAACCAAGACGAGAAATCTATTAATGACTCGATATGAATTTTTGAACATGTGCAAACTACGTAGATTCATCATTTTAGGTTGTCTAATGAAACTGATTTAATTAAAAGGTTTTATTAGACTACAATAAGACTGCCAAAATAATGTTTCATTTGTTGGATCTCTCTCTCTCTCTCTCTCTCTCTCTCTCGATGTGTTCATCTGTTCTAGAAATATAGGACAAATAAAACATCAATCAGACGCTGTTGTTGCTACTTCTAAAAGCTTTCATGAGGCGTTAGAGGCTTCGTTAAGCACTTCAAAGAGACCATCATCAGCTCAGAAGAGACTGTGACATATTTCAGACATTTTTCGAATCCATTTCAAAATAAAACTGTGTGCATTGACTCTGAAAGCATTATTGCACTGGGAAAATGAAAAGAGAACTAGCTGAACACAGGCCGTGCCTAATCAGAATGTAATGTTACAAATTGGTAGGACGCACGATGACAGACACTTAATTTGTTTGCCATGCCGATGAAATCGGTGACATATGTCTGTTAACCAGTGGATTTTATGTTTGTTTACCTTTTTTGACCTTGCATTGTGGCTTAAAATAATAGCTTGTCCAAAAATGACTTAAATTTTAGTCTCACACAAAGCTACCATATGGCTTCAGAAGATTTAGAATGCAGCACATAGATTACTTGTATGATGTTTTTTGAAGCTTGAAAGCTCTACTACTACATTTTTTTTATTTTTTTTATTTTTTGTGATTTCAATGACAAAAAAGACCAGTGTGTTCAAAATGTCTGGTTTTGTATTCCATGTATTGGAACTGAACTGCAATTCACACAGTTTGAAATGATGTGCGTTGAGTAAATTATTTTTATTTTTGGTTGAACTGTCCCTTTAAAGCAGCGACAGATTCTCCACTGCAGTTTTGCAGTTTCCAGGTAGACAAGGTCACATCCTCAAAGCATTTCAAAGAGCTGCTTATTGAAATTTAAGAAGTGGCCAACTTAGCAGAGGTCACTTTGTGACTTTGAAGAAAAGCTCAACTTAGCATCGCCTTGGCCCTGCTCCAATCAATTACAGACTCGACCCCAGTGGGCTCATAATGGTACAATAGGATAGCGACGTGGAGGGAAAAAAAAAACATTACCTGACTGTGTCTGGTCTCCAGAATGCCTATGCATGGCACAAACATGAAAATGACAGTAATGGAGGGATATAATGAGCTGTCGGTTTTGGAGGGAACCGATACAAGTGGGTATTGTTGGATGCAGAGATGTGCTTTGCATTAACTGTGGACTGGGGCCAAGGTTAGGGTGGTGTGACCCCTGCTTGTAATCCTACACCCGTGCTCTGACAAGACCCTGTGAACCAGGATACCATTGCTAATTCTGCACTGGCCATTCCCACCTGCTGGAAATAGAATGTATCATAATTTCTGCAATGCCTGAAATCTACGCAGAGGTCACTTTGTGACTTTGAAGAAAAGCTCAACTTAGCATCGCCTTGGCCCTGCTCCAATCAATTACAGACTCGACCCCAGTGGGCTCATAATGGTACAATAGGATAGCGACGTGGAGAGGGAAAAAAAAAGCATTACCTGACTGTGATTCATCTATGTAGTATGGATTATTATCAGATTTGTATTAAACATTTAAGAGGTTCATTTACTTGAAAAACAACAACTTCTTTGTTGATATGTGAACATTATATTAAACATTTATGAAAACACAAAAGTAAACATGTTCAGAACACATGATTCTGAATTAGACTGACATTAATTATAGATATCAGGGCACAGTTCACCTCAAATGTCTTAACCACCACTGACTAATTCAGTTCAGTCAATTAGCAGCATAAATCAGTGGCTGTAACATTAGTCCTGCCAGAGTGCTGCCACACACAGCAGTCAGGCATGGCTGGTTTGGCCCTGCCGTTTTGACACATGTAAAAAATGTGTTTCTACAATCTGTTCAGCACTGAAAACAGCGTTCTCCACTCAGCCCGTTTACTTTTTTGCAGCTGGTTTGCAAGTAGTTGGCCTACTTACAAATACAAATGAAATGAATTCTTGAATAAATAAATTAGTGATAATAGTGAAACAGAAAAGTGTATACATTATGTTTTTGTTGTCATTATAATGAATACTAACTTCTAAAAGAAATGCCAGTTTTGTGTAATTAGTCACAAGCAATATTGATTGCTATTATATATATATATATATATATATATATATATATATATATATATATATATATATAATGTCCCCTGCTTGTAATCCTACACCCGTGCTCTGACAAGACCCTGTGAACCAGGATACCATTGCTAATTCTGCACTGGCCATTCCCACCTGCTGGAAATAGAATGTATCATAATTTCTGCAATGCCTGAAATCTACTTATTTATTTAATAGAGAGAGCTTCACATACAGAAAGGGTGAGCAATTCTGCTACAGTATATATATATATATATATATATATATATATATATATATCTCCGGCTGTTATTCTGCTTCACTCGTTCTGTGGGTTCCTGTATAACATACAGTACATACTGTCAATAAAACATTTTTATTTATTTTTTTTTACAAATGAATGTTACAAATGAACATCAAACAAATGAATACTTTTTATTCAAGAAGGATGCATTAAATTGATCAAAATGACAGGAAATAAATGCATAATGTTACAAGAGATTTGCATTTCAAATAAATACTGTTCTAACTTTCTTCTTTCTTTTCATCAAAAACTCTCATTCAAAGTCAATCCTGGGGGAAATAATAATATATGATAATGGTAAGAAACACTAAAAAATACCATTTTACTACATATTATAATTATTTTAATATTAACCTTTGTGAGGATAGTAAGAATAAAGTCTTTATTTATTTATTTCAATGATAAATATAGATTTTATTTTATAATATTTTTTGATTCATGATGAATTCTGAAGTTTTTTTTTCAGACTTTTTAATCTATTCTGTGAATAGATTGAACTGATTTACAAAAAAAATTAATCACACCTTTTTTTAATTATTATTCACAATTTTGCTTAATTTTATATAACCAACAAAATACAGTGGGTACGGAAAGTATTCAGACCCCCTTAAATTTTTCACTCTTTGTTATATTGCAGCCATTTGCTAAAATCATTTAAGTTAATTTTTTTTCCTCATTAATGTACACACAGCACCCCATATTGACAGAAAAACACAGAATTGTTGACATTTTTGCAGATTTGCTATGCAGGGGTCACAAAACCAGAATAACTATCACTTTTACAAAGAAACAGACTGCATTTTTTCTCTCTCTCTCTCTCTCTCTCTCTCTCTCTCGTTTCCCCCTTTCTCTTGTTACCTCTTCTGGTTTCTTTCTCTAATGACCCTGTTATCTCACTGAAGAAAAGTGTTTCAGCACATGGAATTCAGCTTCACTCTTCAGCGACCTTAAAAAAAAAGCAGTTCACCCAAAAACAAAAATTATTTCGTCCAAACCTGTTTGACTTTCTTTCTTCTATGGAACACAAAAGGTGAATTTTTGAAGCTGAAGTTGAAATGAGGATGACAGAATTTTCTTTCTTGGGTGAACTATCCCTTTAAGACACATGAGCTTGGTTTCTCCCTGTTTCTCTTTTGTCTGAGCTGTCTAAGCTTCTGAGAAGAGCTTTCTATTGTCCTGCTCTGTTCTTTTACTCCCTGGGGTTTACTATATGTCTTTTACTGTGTCTGTCTCTCACACACAGCTGCCTTTTCTGCCTTTTGTTCACACCTGTTTGCTCTTGCGCCCTCTCTACAGTTGTTATCATTCTCTCCCATTGCAGTCATCTTTTGTTAAGCCTTTCGCTGCCTGTGTGTCTGGATGGCAACACATGCGCGCACGCGTTCACTCTTTCACTCAGACACCCTCTGCTGAACATGTGTTGCCTGTATTAGCATAAAGGACGTTAATGAAGTGCAGAACTTCTCTCTAATTCAATCTATATGTAAAACACCATTGGACTGTGTTCACCACATCTATTCCATTCAGCACACCTGTGCAAATCAAAAACATGCCTCTCTCTCGCTTGTTCCGTTCTCCTTGCTGTGTGCTGGAGTCCTCAGAGACTAGCAGTGGGGATTTTGATTCATCTGACTGAGCTGAGTCTTTTGAAACTGTTGGCTTAAAATAATCACTCATAAATTCATTCAGCAAGGTCTGTCTGGTCGTTACCCTAGGAAGTAGTGACCGATGAGTCTACAGAAATGAATGGTGGGGATTTTGATTCATTGACTTAACTAAATCTTTTAAAAAAGATTTTCAAATCCATTTGAAAAGAATTGTTGTAGAGATCACATAGGCTAATAATGTTTTTTTTTTTTTTATTCATTCAACAGAATTGAATCTTTTAAATCCCTTTGCTGAAAATAATTGTTCAAATTTGTTCATCATTAAGCAATATCTTTCTGTTGATCATTACACTAGTAGGTACTGGCTAGTATGTTCACAGAAACTAATGGTGGGGATTTTAATTAATGCGACCGAATTGAATCTTTTAAATCCATTTGTTTCAAAGAATTGTTCATATTTGTTCACAAAAGTATTCAGCAAGACTTTTTTGTTGGTCATTACACTAGGAAGTAGCTACCAGTGAGTCTAGGCAAATGGTGGTGATTTTGATTCATTTGACTTAATTGAATCTTTTGAATTAGTTTGCTAAAAAAAGACAAATTCATTCATAGATTCATTCATCATGACCTTTCTGTTGGTCATTGCACTTGTAGGTAGGTACAGTATAATGACCAGTGGGTCCACAGAGAAAATGGAGGTGATTTGGATTCATTTGACTGAATTGAATCTTTAGAATCAGTTTAATGAAAAGTCTTGTTCAAATTCTTCATAGATTAATTCACTTAGACCTTTCTGATGGATTTTGCATTCACTGGACTGAATTGAATCTTTTGATTCAATCTCGATCGGGAACTTTTGTGTTGGTTTGAGTCATTATACGAAGTGTTTAAGAGCCAGACCAGTAATCAATTGAGTTGTCATATCATTCACTCAACTCGCTTGAGTCGTTCACAAAGTGGTCTTCTAAGAGACCTTCTTCTAAGGACGGTTCATTCGCTTAAAAGATTCATTATAAAACTTTACTTCTCCACAGAGACTCAGTCATTTAGTGTAAGGGTCTCACTTTATCACACCGTTTTAGCTCCTGGCAAAGGGTTTAGTCTCCACACATGTGTGCAGGTGAATGCCAGCCTGAGCAATTACTCAGCTGTGTCGAGTAAATGTTGATGTGAGACTTTTGGAAATAGCCGTGCCGGTGATGAAATGAAATTTAACGCCAGGCCTTTAACCATAATCGTCTCAGGGCTGAACCGAGACTGTATTCGTTTACAGCACTAATAGCGGATTTGACTCCTAGTACAGGTGAGGTGATTTAGAGCAGAAGACGAGAACAGGGAAACTGCAATCCTTGCATCGTTTGTGGTCCCAGTTGGATGGCCCCGGGTGCCCGCCTGATCATGGTGCAATTGAACATTACCAGTGGGAGAAGAAAAGAGACTTTAGTCGAGTAACAAATGTTTCAGCAATCTTTCTTTCTCTGGAAAACAGTCCCCCGGGAGAAGCGTTGAGCTTTGAAAAGTAGCAAGAGAGAGAGAAAAGATATATAAAAAAAAGTAAAAAATTATGAAAAGGCAACAATGGAAGGTGAAAGATTCAGGCAATGTGATACATCAAAGAGAAGACTGATTCGAAGGACAAGACATGAATGTATGAGGATTTCAACTTGAATTTAAACGTATGAGTAGCAAACACAGCGGCGCAGAGGTTTGAATTTGATTAACAAATTACATGATTATAATAAATGGCAACTGATTTAAGGCAGCAAAGAAAACAAAGGAAATGTGGGAATGATATATTTATATCCATGTCTTGTATGGACAAAATCCCATTCAAAAGTTTGGGGTCAGTATGATTTTTTCAAATGTTTTTTTTTTTTTTTTCACCCAATTTATTTGATTAAAAATACAGTAAAAACAGCAATATTGTGAAATATATATATAAAAAATATATATCTTTTAATATATTTTATTCCTGTGATGGCAAAGCTGATTTTTTTTTTGTAGCCAATTATTTGGTGTCACATGATGCATATATTAATATATGTACTCACAAATATAAAATATGTACTCTCTCTCTATATATATAGTACATTATCACATGATGTGACTAAAACGCCACATGATCTTATCACAGTAAGTGTCTAATTCTGTAAATGGTATCCACTTATTCTCTTGAAAATAAAAAACATTTCTTCAGTATTTTATTCCAAGTTTCTGTAAAAACGTGGCAGTGTGCTCAAAATGGATATAGTTGGGAATGAAAAATCTGAATGCACTGCACTGTGGGATACATCATTCAACATGGTAAGTTTTCTTGTATGCTGTTCATTTTGACAAATGTAGTAGGTCATTATGTGTTTATTTATACAGAAAATTCTCAAAGGTTTACAAATTACATCCTGTACACTGCAGCAATAGTGAGAGTAGCGTGCTAGTGTACTTTTTTTGATTATAGCTAGTCACTGTGACTGACAGTGTTGGAAATTTAAAACACCACTATTATTAAGTCACATTGAGTGTTTGGTGATGTCGATACAGTTAGATGTTAACACATTTTGTTTAACACTCATAGTTATTTAGCCTTTTGTAATGCTGGTACGGTTGTGAGATTGGTTTAGTTGAAGCTACTTTTGAAAGCAGCATTGCAGATGTGAATAGACTAGATTATTTTCCATTGCTTCTCCACTTTTGAAAAGCATCAGCTGCCACTGATTACAATGTATTGAGTAGTTTAGTACGGTTTGTGTTTGTGTGTGCGTGTGCTTCATACCAACATCAGTCTCCCCAATTGTCAATCACATTATTACTCTACATCAGCTAAGCAGCTCCCAATCCGTCAAACCTTCAGAGAGGCTCATAATGTGATCATCAAAATAACCCTCAAATGTAACCGTGACTGACGGCCAAGCGGATTTGTATCGACTCGGCCATTTAGATTTCCAGAACGGCTTAAAAGTTTCTCGTCATCAAAACAATAGGATCAGCCAAAGCAGTGACGAGAACATATTTGTTTTCATTTCTGATTGTTTCGACACTTTATTTATTTATTTGTTCGCATAACGTCCTGAATTATTCATGAATGCATACATAATTTAACTGAGCAGGCTCAAAGATTTACACAGGCCTGTTTGTCAGAGACTTTTATTTGGTGGCATATTCAATAATTGTTTAATATATCAAATTGACTGAAATGGAAGTCTCGTCTTCTCCTCAACAGCTCCATGTGTTCTGATGTGGTCGCGTCGTGCTCCGAGCGGTAGAGAGAGGGCGACTGCCAGTGAATTTCCGCACCATTACTCGTAAATCTTCATTTTCTTATTGGCAAAAACACTTGTTGGAAGGCTGAGCTGAACGCTAATGAAGACCACTTGAACATTTGCATGTCATTCAAAGCAAGGCGAAGGGGCTAGGCCTGTTTTACGTTAAAATCCTTGTGTGTTTATGCATATATATGTCTGTTTGTATAAATGGTAGCATGTTTTGAAATTTGTCAACCATGCACCAATATAACTAATGTATATGATTGGTCAGTGTCAATTATGTTTGTGGAAACCATGTTGTTAAGGTTTTGCTAGCTTTAACTACCATTATGTGAGCAAAAATCAACCTAATCAAAACCAATCTGATTAATAATACTAAAACTTTACTCTTTGTTGTGCAATACAGTATATGCTGAAATGTTAAAACTTAGTTTATAATCAATTCACATAAGAATATAACAAGGATCAAACCAATGCTTTAATAAGTATCTTTTTGTTAGATGTGTAATGTATCTCAGAACATGAGGGTTAACCTGCCATCTCGTCTATCGTAGCCTTCCACGAGTCTGCAGAATGAAAGAGGAGCGGCAGATGGATGGAAATAGAATTAAATGTTTTATGAGGCTCAGGGCACAACAACTGGTGAAGCTCATTAAACAGAACTTGGCACCCAGACGTCCTTTTGGTCATAAACACACACTCTAGGGTATAACAAAACATGTAGCCACTAAAAGCTGCCTGAGGTGGAAATTTGATCATGATGCTACTTTGAGGCTCATTTAGTAGATCCTTGTTCACGTCAATGCAACCAGTGAGGTCTAAAATACCTGGAGAACGGTATTATTTCTCATTTTCATTTAATTAAAACTAAAACTGAAATACAATTAATGAAAAACATGTTTTTGTGCATGTCACTTTAAATGCAAATGAGCTGCTGCTCCCTGCCCCCTTTTCCAGAATAGGGCTGTGCATTTATAGCTTGTACCTGGATATTCTGCCAAAACAAAACACCTGTTTGGTTTTGATTATCATGTCTATCGCTCTGAAATCATGCGTTTTAAAGCCATATCAGTTTAAACTTCTGATATACTGTTTTCTGAGCGCACACATCCGAAACACACGCAGAGAAAGCAGCTTTCACACAGCATGTGAGTACTAAACTAAGTTCTCTTTCATGTCTTATTGTCAAATACACAAAAGTTTAAGTTAAAAACACATATAAGTTAGTAAAACATAGTCGGTTATGTCTGTGAAGGTAAACAGCTGGGAAATAAATCACATGTTTATATTCCGTGTATTAAGTGAAAGCAGCGTAATATACAGTACCTATATTGCGGTCTATGCTGATAATAACAATAAAATAATACAGAAAATTACTCACTGCTCTTGAATGAATAATTTTGACTCACTTAGGGTGGGGTCTCGGCAGTGTTCGTCAACAGTCATGGGCGGGGCCTGTAAAATGTAATGTCACATTTGACAGATTCTGCAAACGGCTTGTTCTGAGCCACTGCTTATGATTTATGGGTACTAAAAAAATGGAGCAGGTGGATTTTATCATTATAGGGTGGACATATACACATTTATGTTCAAGTGTGACATTAGCAGATTAAAAATGTAAATAAAAAAGTAATTTAAATAATCTCTAATATTAGATGAACTAATATAGTACCACCGTATTTTGTATCCCTAGTTTGAGTAGAGACTAGCTCTTGCATTAGTAGATAGTAGATTGAATGGAAGAGTCTCAGTGATTCACTTCAGTTTATTTGCATGGTTGTGTTGCTTCTTTATCCCTGTATTCCTGTGTGTTTTTTTCACTCTGGCCCGTTCTGTGTGAGCTGTAATTTAACTCAGGGGTATTAGATCTACACCAGCTGAGACGACAGCTCTACCAGGATTCCCTCACGGCTGTTAGCTGATCCCTCGACTCGCTCGTTCCGCCCCGGGTCTGATTGAAAAGTGGCAAGGTTGGCTGCTAATGTCCCGTATATATGCAAAGTTTAAAATTTCATTTACAGTTAGCATGGATGAGATTGGAAACCGTGGTGTCTTTTATCATGGGAGACATGGCTGATTTTATCTCTCGCTCTGTAGGAAGATGGCCCGACTTACAAATGCAGAATGGTTTCTGTAGGGCTGGTGCGAATCCTATGGGATTTATTTTCTATGAACTGAACAAGTTACATTTCACCTTCACTCACGTCCTCCGTTTTAATTTCCAGTGACGTTGAGTATAAACCGAGTTAGTCTTCTCTCTTGAAAGAGAGCTCAACAAATATATACCTACCAGGGTAAAGATCAATATTTAATACATTTGCGAAGTCTCACGAGAAAAGAGAAAATGCAGACGCAGCGTTTAGTACAGCAGGGTGTTTCTCACACTTCATTGAACTGCACACCACATTACGTTTCTCTTTCAGAGCAATTAGAACCTTAGTAATGAAACACACAGAATTAGTTAAACCTTAGCTTTAATTTAACCTTGCTAACCAGGAGTGATAAGACATAAACAAGCTATAAAATCAGTTCATGACCTCTAAAAAACAACCTAGGTTGCTTTATGTTGTATGAATAGATATTATGTGCAACCTACTTATATTTCAGTTGCACACATACAGTATGGAGTCCAAAAGTATATA
>NW_015647542.1:166520-186364 GCF_001515625.1 Sinocyclocheilus rhinocerous
GACCTTGATTAGCTTGTTCAGGTGTGTTTGATTAGGGTTGAAGCAAAACTCTGCAGGGCTGCGGCTCTCCAGGACCGACGTTCGCCACTCCTGGTCTAGACCCTGAATATAAGACGACCACGTTTTTTCAGATGTATTTCCAAGAAAAAAACATTGTCTTATATTCGGGTCAATACGGTATTGTATATGTCACGATGCGCTACTGTGTGGAGTACGGAGCGAGGAACAAGGAGACGAGGAGTTGACTTCAGACGAACAGACTTTAAAGGGATCATATGATGTTGCTAAAAAGAACATTATTTTGTGTATTTGGTGTAATGAAATGTGTTTATGCTGTTTAAGGTTCAAAAAACAAATTTTCCACATACTGTACATTATTGTTTCTCCTCTATGCCCCGCCTTTCTGAAACGCGTCGATTTTTACAAAGTTCATCGGTCTGAAAAGCGAGGTGTGCTCTGATTGGCCAGCTATCCAGTGTGTTGTGATTGGCCGAATACCTCAAGCATGTGACAGAAATGTTACGCCACTGTGATGCCTTGTCCGGCCGGAGCAACGAGACAAAAATATTAAGACCCATTATAAACGAGGCATTTGTTGGAGACATCCAGTGGGGACATAATTATGGATTATAATGACATATACTGTCTTTTTACGTGTTGCATCGCGCTGCGTAAACATAAAACCATGTCTGCATTTGTGATCGGAGAAATGACAAACAACAAGCGCTACTCTACACTGCTCAAAACTCGCGTTTGAATCGTCAGTGGCAAATTCTTTAAATATAAAAAACATACTTACAGTCTGTGAGTCAGAACAGCCGGCATTATAGTCTACTCTACCAGGATCAGGAAACAGTCCTCCATAAAATGCGCTGCACACTAGGGCTGTCAAAATGGCTGAAAAACTAAATTCGAATTTTGTACTTAAATATTCTCTTTGGATTTGAGACTTTAGTCTTTGCAACTTTACAGATCTTCTTTATGCACTAAGAGCTTGTATCACTTCAAAGAGAAAGGAAAAATTGAAATCGCATCATATGACCCCTTTAATACACATCCAAGGAACCAGGAAATCACAAAAAGCGGGGATATACGAACATTCAATACCAGACAAACTCAGAAAGCATAGACAGGACCTTAAATACATGGGGTAATTGACAACACACACCTGGAACTAATGAAACAATTAACATGGGAAAACTGGGTCGCAGCAGGATTTTGAATCGCGACAGGTCCAGATATTTAGCATTCCAAATATTTCACGGGCGTCGGCGACGCATCTGCGATTCTCTCAGGACGCATCTGCGATTCTCTCAGATCGCATCTTTGATAATTCACACTGCGTGATTGTCACTCGTGTGAACGAGCACCGATTTGCCTCCGATTTCGGGCATTTGTCTGTGATTTCGCAAAACCTGTCGGCGAGTGAAAATCAGGGCTACAATCGTGCAGTGTGAACTCGGCATTAGTTTCCGTCTGTTTGCTCTCATCTATGGTACAATTGCCATTGTAAGTTGTTGTTGTTGTTTTTTTTTTTTCTTTTTCTGATGCCTTTTTTCACTTATCTGTCAGCCAAGAAGCTTTCAGTGCATCTGGTTATGAGAATGACTTCACTCGCTTCCTCCTGCTTCTGTCCTTGCTAGCTAAGCTGAAATGCCTAAATGAAAATGCATTTACAATGATGAGCTGAAAGAAGCCTGTCCATTTCTTCACGTAACACAAGAAAATGCGAGAGGGATGTTTTTCTGTCACAGTAAATGTTCATTTTCTGACGCCCACAGAGGTAAATCAGGCATTGCACTTGGCTTAAAATGAAGATATGACACTAATATTATATGCAGCGACTATGCCGTAAAACATTTCTTCTCATGGCACTGACATCTTACTGTTATTCCTGTCAGTTTTTCCACACAAGGTTAGCTGGGAACCTCCGATGAAAAATTCACAGGGATCCCCTTTGAGTTAGAGAGTTAGCAAGCTACATCTGATAGCTGTTCCCATTAGTTTTTGAATATCAACTCCCAAAAAAGAGAGCCGTGCAACAAAATCCAACAGAATATGTGATTTGGTCTTTGCCCACAACACAGATCGTTGTTCTCAGAAGGCTTCAGAATAGAAAATTACAATATTGTATCTTTGTTGCAGATGAAATGGTCTCTTGCACAGACTGTGCATTTGACATGCGGTCAGATCTAATTTTACACGGGCAATTAAATCCAATGTGATTGTAGGGCCATCATGCACACACAGCGCTCTGTTTCCTGCGGGTGGCTCAGCGTTTGGCCCGGTGTCAGGAAAGCAGAGCGGCCCTGGGAGGTGAATGAACATTTAGCCATGGCAAACAGAGGCATATTTAAAGACGTCCACTGCAGAGAGAAATGACAGGTGACTCTGGAAAAGTGGCGGACGTGTGAAGGTGTGTGTACTGTCATTATCTCAGATTAAGTTTGCAGTTTGCACAGGCCCATGAGCGAGAGAGAGAGAGAGAGAGAGAGAGAAGGGGGGGGGATTAAGAATTAGATTTCATTTTGTTTGTTATATTAGCCATTGAACTGGACCAAAAAGTGAACTGAGTGATTATGTTTGCTTCTTTTTAAACAATGTTAACATTAATTATTATAATAAATGTAACTTATAATAGCTATATTATTATTTTTATTATTATTATTATTATTATTATTATTATTATTATTATTATTATTATTATTATTATTATTATTATTATTATTATTATTATTATTATTATTATTATTATTATTATTATTATTATTATTATTATTATTATTATTATTATTATTATTATTATTATTATTATTATTATTATTATTATTATGTTATTATAATATTGTTGTAAATACAATTGTTATTAATTTATATTTTAATTTTGAACATTTACAATAATATAAATAATACTATAGTTGTTATCATTATATTATAGTTTATAATGTACAATTATTTATTTATAGTGTAAAATTTGGCAAAAGTTTTTATTATTATTATCATTATTATAAAGAATGATCAAATATGATATAGTAAATATCATATTATATTATTAATTTAAATACATTTCAAATAATTCAAATATTTGAATAATAATGCACTACTAGTCCAACAATATTAGTATTTATAAATTATTGTAAATACATTTTAATTAATATGTTTAGTATTATGTAACACAGTTGCTAATCATAAATATTCTTCTTATTATTATTATTAATAATATTAATGTTACTAGTATTATTTATGTTACTACTACTAGTAGTAGTAGTAGTAGTAGTAGTATGTTAATATATTGTTGTTGTTGTTGTTTGTAGTATTTTGTATTAAAATGTTTTCAGCCCCCTGAAATGAACCAATCATGTGTCCATCAGGTCATTCCAAACTTTCATTCATGGAACACAGATGAAATGTCATTTACATCTTTTTTTTTTTTTTTAAGTTTGAAAGCTTCTCATTTATTGTAATTGCACGGAAAAGGGCAAACTTTTGTGTTTTGTATACTCTACCTTTTGTGTTCCATGAAAGAAAGTCATTTGAGTTTGGAACGATGAGTAAATGATTACAGAATTAAATTTTTTTGTGGGCGCCATCCCTTTTGAAGATGTTGCTTTTTAAAGCATACAGGTCAGCAGGAGTGCAGAACGAATGGATGAGAAAAGATGACCAATGGATGACACCAGAGAGAACTTTTTTGCAGCGTGCAAAAAGACAAATGGAGTAAAGACGCAAGAGAGAGCAGAAAACACAGTCAATGAAATGAGAGATAAAGAGAAATGGATGCGAGCTGAACATTTTGTCAAAAAATGACAGATAGACTGAAGTTCTAGAGAGTCCCTGCTATCCATTACTCTTCTTTTTCTCCAATTTCATCTCATACTGTCTGTCATCAAACTTTTTTCTAACATGCAATCTCGCTCTTGCTCGCTCGCTCTCCCTTTCTCTTCATTTCATCCGTATGTCAACTGAATTAATGCAGTTGTCTAATTTTTCCATTTCTCCATCTCTTGTTCCCTTTTTTATTTTACATACCTGTCAACATGAGAAATTCTGCTTGTGTTAAGATTGAGCCCTCGGGTAATAACATTCAAAAGCAGAATAGGAGTGATCTACACAGCGTGTGTTTTCATGCATTACACGACCCCCTGCTTTTCACGACGTCCCCTGCTGCTTTTCAGCTCTGATGGGTATTTGTCCTCAGTCCCTAACGGCAACGTCTAGTGGCTTCTATCGGACTATCGATTGCAATCACGAGGCAGTAATTTGCTAGGGAGTGTGGGAATGTGATTAAAAGCCCTCTGGCCCTGTAACGTGGCTGCGGTTTGAGGTGGGTGACAGCATGCGGGGCTTTTGGGGATGGCAGTGCTATCGGAACCTGCAGGAGTGTGCCGTTGTAAACACGTGTGCCAGCTGGGACTCCAGCAGGGCAATACAACTGGTTATTAACCCAACCAGCTAAAAAGTGTATTCGTGGTTTTGCTTTGTTTTGTTTTGTTTTGTTCATATATTCATCCACCTGGCGGCCCCAATGATAAAATGGCTTTATAATGCATTATACTTTATCATCTCACCCATCACTTTGCACTGTTTATGTTGTGTATAAAGTGGCTCAGTAATAAACAAATCACTTTCAGTTTTTCTCATCAACAATTCACTGGAGAGTGCCAGCCTTTCTCTTGTAAGAGTTTGTCCATCTAATTATATTAATCAGACAGCATCAAATCTGAGCGGAGAGACACTTGTGCGAGAGGACGGGAGAAAAAAAACCCTCCCCATAATTACAGTTTGGTTCTTCAATACCTCATGTATGAGGGTAAAAGGTGCTGACAATGAGAGTCACTCTGTAATTTTCTTGATGAGACCTTTGACCAGCCTCTTTATGGCTCGGATTGAAAAATTGTGGCAGGTCTGATTGGTGATTCTGTAAGGCTTGATTATAATTAGTCAATGAGATGCACAACGCTGCACGGCTGGAGGATGCTGCTCTCCTTTCTACAGTTATTTCCGTCTGGTTCTGGCTGACTATGTTTGAAACCCATCAGAAACATTTTGGTTTCAGGGGTTCTTTGAAATGGAATATCAGAAGTGCCGCTTCAAAAACCGCAAAGTAAAAAAAAAAAAAAAACGTAATGAATTGGAAGTAGTGTCTGATTAGATAATCTAGTTTTCCAGTACATGATTCTCAACTTTTGAAGCTTAAATTCACAGTTTAAACCTTGACTTAGCAAATCTCAGTATGACACAAACCTCAAACAGATGCCCTACTTTAGCTTCACCAGTGACTCAAGTTTGCTGCTAGCCTGCACTTCTGGGCATCCAAAATGCATTTCCCATTAACCGTGTGTGACACATTCCAAATCCATGATCGTACACGGTGAACTCCAAAACGAATTGACTCATAAATTCCAGCCAGAAAAAAAGGCCCTTATTGCCTATAATGACAAAACCAGAGTCCAGACGCTTTTCACGTCCTCTTATTTCCAGCCCTCTGCCTCCTCTAACCGGCTCGGATTTCTCTGCACCTCATAGAATCTCTCTTTAGCCTAAAATAAACATTTATACCAGCCACCAGGGGATCCAAAACGTCTTTTAAGCCCTGGCTGTCATTTATTACTGAATTTAAAGCATTCATAAATATCGAGCAGTGGGTGGAAGAGAGTCTTCAGTCCATCATTAGGAGACACCTGCTGCTATGGGCGGCACTCGCGCAGCTGCAGGCGCTCCGTGAAGAGGACAAATCAGATTGGCTTTCATAGCTCGTTTAGTTGATCATTAACATTAACATTATTAAATTAATATTCTTCAGAAAATCATGAGACATGCCTTCAGATAAAGCGCACCCCTCTGGGAATTTAGCTGGATTAAAGACAACATGAAATGACATTTGCAGTGCATTTAATCAGACAGTATAAGGAGTTTTTTTTTTTTTAAGTTTTTGTATTTTTGTTTTGTATTTTTATTTTGTTTTATTTTGTATATTGTTTTTACCCTTGTCATCTTGGTTACATTGACATAAAGCAAACATCTTTCTTTATTTCTTTCCAGTTTTGTTTTGTCTCATGAGGTCTTGGTTATATTGACAGAAAATAAACATTGGGTTTTGTTTGTTTTGTTTTGTCCCTCTAGGTCTAGGTTACATTTATAGAAAACAAATATTGGATTTTGTTTTGTCCCTCTAGGTCAGGGGTGTCAAACATACGGCCCGCGGGCCGAACACGGCCCACACGCCCCTCAGATGTTACAATGTGTTCCACCTACTGGGCATGTTGTCACATTTCACTTCCAATTTTTGAAAGTAAATAAAGAAAAACGTATACACTGTAATTATGAAACAAAGCGAGTATAGGTTAAATTGACAAAACAAACATTTTGTTTTGTTTTGTTTTCTGTCTCGAGGTCTAGGTTACATTGGCAGAAAACAAACATTGGATTTTGTTTTGTTTTGTCCCTCAAGGTCTAGGATACATTGGCAGAAAATAAACATTGGGGTCATTATTGCTGTTACAAATAATTCAACGTGATCTCATGATAATTCGTATGTATTTTACGTAAAATGTGGTTCTACAAAACGTTTTTACAGGCACTAAAACGTAACTGACGTATTTTCAGCATCTAAACGTACAAATACTTAGGTATTTTCATTTAAACGTACAAAACTGCCGTATTGATGACACCTAAATTAACCTTTATGAATTGTTGTTTTTAGTTGTCATATCAATTACCTTATGTTTTCAATTGCATTATTAAATAGTTTACTCGTTTACTTAATATGAAATGATAACTGTAACGTTGTTTGTAGATCGGGAAGAAGGAGGCGGGAACCGGCGAACATTCAAAGAAACTTTAATACTAAAACACAAAAATAGCGCGACAGCCGCTCGCGGACGACTGTCGCGCACAAACGAAACCAAAACACAAAATAAAATCCAGGCCTGGTCCTCTCTCGTCCAACACGGTCGTCACTCCTCCCTTTTATCCTTCCGGAGCTCCTCTGTGAGACTCGAGACCGGTGAGTGGTGCAGGTGTCGCTCATTATCAATTACTCCACCGGCCTCGCTCCGTTCCCACGGCTCTCGGCCCCACCCCCACTCGTCACATACCCCCATCGCCCCTCGCAGGCCGGGGGGTACACCCGAGACTGCGCTCTACTCCCCCCCTCCCCCCTCCGGGGGAGCCGATCACGGCGGCCGCGGCGTACCTGGGGGTAAGGACAGACAGACGAGGCGAGAGAAAAGGAGACGGAAGGATGAGGAGAGACAGACGAGAGAGGGGAGAGAGGAAAAAAGAAAAAAAAAAAAAATTCTGGGTCCGGTTCCCCGACACACTGCCGCTTGGTCCTCAACCGGTTGAGAGGCTCTGACTCGCGGTGCCATGCGATGGTACTGGACATCGTTGGTGGACGGCCCACCGCTCCTCCGCCTCCTGGCGGACGGCGATGGCTCCTCCTATTGAGGGCAGCCGGCAGCGAGGCCCCCGTTCCCTGCTCCTCCCCAATCATGGCGGATGGCAGCAGGCTCCGGCCTCCTGGCGAACGGGCAGACTCCTCCGCTCCCTCACGGACGGCAGCCACCCCTCCTCGACCCAGGAGCGCGGCAGCGAGCTCTCCGTCCCACCTCGTCTTCCATCGTTCCAGCACCACCGCCTCGGGCAGCCACCGGCGGTCTCTCCGCTTGTTCCTGCCGCCCGATCTCCTCAGCACCGCGATCCCCCTCAGCAGCGAGTGCTCTTGACAGCGTGTCCCTCCTTCCTCCCGGGTTTCGGCACCAATGTAACAAAGTTCGTAGTTCGGGAAGAAGGAGGCGGGAACCGGCAAACATTTAAACCTCGCTCCGTTCCCACGGCTCTCGGCCCCGTCCCCACTCGTCACAATAACATTTTGTTCTGTCGTGTGATTTCTGCTGCCAGCTTGTTTCCAAGAATAGGCCTACATAATGTTAAACAAGACTACACTATAAACCCTTAAAATAAATAACATTTCTGCCATCGTTTAACCTTTACTTGTCATGTAATGTTTACTTTGTTTGCCATGGGCCTCAAAAGGCGTTTTCTCTGACATGTTGTGACTGATAATAGAACCATAAAATACACCAAAAAGCAGGGTTTCCGCGGGGTCTTAAAAAGTCTTAAATTTAGTTGTATCAAATTTAAGGCCTTAAAAAGTCTTAAATTGTACAATGAAGTCTTAATTATGATTTCAAGAGGTCTTAAATTTGGGTATGGAAAGACCAGAATTGCGATATGGCTGAATGTGACGATTAAACTTCAAAAAGGATATGATTTCATTAAATAAACATGAGCGCTGCAAGTTCAAAGTCTGGTGCTGCACTGCTTTGGGTTCTGCCTTTACCGGGGAAACAGTGATATTTCTACCAAACATGCCACCTGCTGGCAAAGAAAAAAACTGTTGTTTTGTTGAGACCAATGCTAAAATCGGCCCATGTTTTTACCCTGCAAACACACAGAGCTTTACATATGAACTGGTGGATCGATAAGAAGACAATGCATTATAAAAATCTAAACAGTAGTTAGTGTGTGCAATATATATGGTCTGTGATAATATCGTAATTGTTGTTTTAACGATGTGCGATTCGACATTATCGAGTACATCGCGAAAAGCAAACAAAACACACCTACAGAGTGCACAGTCTGCACACATACATTAAGTGATGAAGTCAATTAATATAGGTTAAACTAGTGCGCGCATTTAGAGTGCGCTCTTTCACTGCATGAATCGGTCTATTAAAATGCATTTAGAATTATCACATGAATTTAGAATTACCTGCTTTTGCTCTATTTCGCCAACAAAAAGCAGCACCGTTTTGCGTCTCTGAGCATCATGATGGTGTTTCCTTCCTGAATGAATCAAGCGTTTAAATCAGTGTTTCCCCTGGGGTGCCGTCTGTCGAGAGCAGTGGTGCCGTGTAAAAAATCATTTTTTAATATGTTTAAATTGCTAAAATGTTCAAAAAAGCATCTATTATATAATATCCATTTCTGATGTCGCCAATAATTAGAGATGCACCGAAATTTCGGCTGCCGAAAATTAGTTCACCGCTCAGGTTTCACTTTCACGTGGTGTGACGCTCCGCGTATTATCCCGCTCTATGCGTGTGCGCTCCGCTCAGCTCCACTCATACCGTTCATGCGAATCGGAACAGCAAAGTCCACTCAAAAAATGAGCCGACAGGAAACATCGATGTAGTACAGTACAAAAGTTGTTGCACAATTTTAGAGAAAAATGGCTTAAAGGTAAAAATGCCCATAAAACTTATTGGAAAAGATTAATTTCTATCACTGCTGTGAACTGACCACACAGAATATAAAAAACAAAAACAAAAACAAAAAACTCAGGAGTAAAATATCGGCTAATTATCATTATCGATAAAATCCCAGAAAAATATTGAGATATTTTTTGTCAATATCACAAACCCCTAATTTGTTATTTAACCCTTTCAGTGGTGAGTTTAAAATATTCTAGCTGTCCCCCCAGAGTGAGTTTTTTTAAGGCGAACGTTATTTTAGAACGCTTCCTCTTACTGTTTCCATGGCGACGCATCATGCTTGTCATGTGACACACCGCGGCCACAATAACACTGTATGACAGATGGATCGCTTTTATTTCGCTTTTCCTTTTTTATTTAAAATATTTACAAACTTGCATACCATGTCATGAACAATCTGATATTCCTATTCACAGATATGTGTAAATGAGTGTGTTTTGTCGTTTAAAAACCTTTCTAAATGATCTTGATCGTGATCTGTAATGTGAGATGGGTACCGCCATGTTTGTTCACGCTGCAGTTCAGAGTCCTGTCAGTCGGATTTACAGAACGTGAATTCATCAATTTCTCCCGAAATACAAGTAATAAGTGGCCGGTGAACTGGGTGAAGAATAGAGTGAACTTTATAGTTACATACACTATGTGTATCTGATATGAATAAAACATAATCGGCAAATTACATTTGAATGGATTGTTATTGTTGCTTCCATAGACATATGTGTGTATTTTACAAACTCTAAATGTATTGTTTTACTAGTACTTATGTGTATTTAAATGTCTGAAACCTAAAATAAACATTATGTGGTTAAAACACTGCATAGTTGTGATAATATGACAAGGGCAGTGCACTTCTCTCTCTGGCTCAGCGCCAGCTAAAGCACAAAAGCACAGTTTGAATTTGGCAGTTATGTGACGTCACCGAACGTTCTAAATCCCATGTGGGACCGTACTCCCAGGGGCACGGAAATAAAAAAACATATGTGGGTCCGTACCACTCAAAGGGTTAATTTATATAATCATTTATTGATAATAATTGTTTAATTAATATAATGATTAATACTTTCGACTCCATTTTCTTACATTTTTTTAAAGGTTTAAAGGCTGAAATGTAAAATGTATCATTTTATAAAACTTTTAGTTTTTGTGAAAACTTGTATATGAACTGTACATTATGCTTTTTACAGTCATTTTACAGTTTAATATGGTACTATAGACATTGTCATACCCGCTCATATGATATTAATTTTATTTGTGCAGGTCTTAAAAAGTCTTAAATTTGCGCTTAAAAATCCTGCAGAAACCCTGAAAAAGGCAACATTATGAAATTAAACTATTTTATTCGTGTACTGTAATCCAAATCTTCAGAATCCATTCGACTGTGAGGAACAGACCCAAATCCAAGCCTTTATTCAGCGATCTTCATCTCCATCCCAAGCAGCGAGTCAAGTGACCGTAAGCATCAAAGCCTGCGCTGACTGACGCGCTCTTTACAAATTCAAATGTTGCCGCTTCAAACAACAGGTTTTACGGCAGGAAAATCGAACGCTCATTGCCTCTCACCTGTGTCGTCACAGATTGCGACATGCCGTGTTTCTGGTGAGGTGTGTTTGAATGATGCGCCATGCGCGCGCCTTCGCGGAGTGGATCGGGAAATAATCTGGATAATATTTTCATCGATGAATAATTAAAATTCTGCTCTGCACCTCACAAATCTAGTAACCTACTGTATTCCACCAGAGAGTACTATGGCTGCAACACATCTTAATTTGGATTACTTGCTACTGCTTTTGACATTTTTGCAATAAATAAATTATTGTAATTGCATTTATCTGTCTGTCATGTTTTTCTTATGCTGTTCAGAAATATGTAAAGGTAGGAGTGGGATTAGCGACTATAAAATTTTTTAATGCTAACGTTATATTGTTACTAAAATGGTTATTTTCCTGTATATTTCGGTCAATTGCGTTTTATATCCTTTTACATTCGCTATAAAATGGGTAGGTTTAGGTTTGGGGGTAGGTTAATGGGTCTAAAAATCTAAATCGGTTATTGATAAAATAATAAAAATGGATACGAATATCATAACGATATAAAATATACATAAATATTTTACATTTTTTAGCTAAAAATACGTATCGATTTGTATGTTTTAAATGTTGAAATACTATTAAAATTGTATGTTTTAGCGTCAATAAAAACGTTCAAAAATGTACTATGCTTGTAAATGTTACATATTAATACCTACGTATAAACAATGAGACCAGGCTGAATAATTGTATTAATAGTAATAAACTATTAAGTGTTATTTTTAATGGGTAGTACTGTTGTTACTGTACATTCACATTTAATAATAATAATAATAATTTCTGAATTGTTTGAATTTTCTTATTTTTACCTTTTTGATGAGCATGAGTACAGTGCAACCTAATACATTTGTTCTTTCTTTCTTTCTTTCTTTCTTTCTCTGGAGTGTGTTCATCATAGCTTGTGAAGAAAGTGTTTAGTATACAGCCTGCATTCATGTTGTGCTCCTTCAGTGTGGCAAGGTCACGGATGCCCACCCTTCCCAGCGGCTCTCATAGACTCAATGCAGGGAAATGGGCAGGATCAGTGGGCAGGCGGGCCACGGGATGTTTACTCACCGGCACTAAAGAGGATATAATACACAGACCAAAGGAAATGCTTGTCCCCCAGTCTGTGGTCTGTGAAGCTTAATCACCCTCTTTTAGCACTTTAGATGGAGCTCGTTGCATTTGTTTAACCAGGAGCAGAGTGAAGGAGAGGTCAGTTAGACAGGAAAGGGTAGCTAAATGACATTCATTTTTGAAGAAAATATACTTCATAGGACAAAACTCAACACCAGGATGCTATGCTGTTATCAGTGGTTTCTAGGGCATCTGCTATGCAGTTGTTGAGGTGCATGTTGTGAAGCTGTGTATGTTTCTAATTGCTACGGTTTTCTAGCTGGTTGATAGAATGTTGATAAGGGCTTTTTGTGGTTTATATGATGTTTTGACTGTTGGTAGAGTGTTATTATGGTGTTCTGGGAAAGAAGGAAGAGTACTGCATCAAAGTGTAATACTTGGCATCAATACCACAAATTACAACACACTTTTTTATCTCTTTGTCTACAATTTTAAATATAGACCATGTTTTCTCCCGTCTTAATTGGCTTTTGCTTTAATAGTTATATGAAGGACCTTTATCACACACTCTCACACACATTAGTCAGGATTCCTGGAATACATTTCCATGATTTTCTGGTCTTTTGTGATTCTGGTCGATTTTTTTTCTTTCTAATTGGAGATTTGAAAAGTATCATTCATTTGCATGATTTCACCAGTCGTGCAAATCACAATTCCCTGATATTTCCAGGTTTTCTGTAACCGTGGGAACCCTGTTCAATGCATACTCTCACCGCTTCTCATATGGCAACCAGTAACACTTCGGTCTGTGCTCGCAGCACAGGGAAAAGAGTGAGAAAGAGATCATTCGAAAGTAAACTTGCTTTATTGATTATTACACTACATGACTCACAAGGTTATAATTGCGACAGAACAGATATTTTTTTCTGTGACTTTTGTGAACTACTAATTAATGATGCATAACATCTACCTGAGTAATTAACGTGCTTTAATGAGATAATTGCAAGGCAGCATCCATCTTGCAGAGATAGGCACACTGTTCCATTTACTGATTTTCTATCTCTGTTCAGTTTTGTTTCTCACCCACTCTCGCAATGTGAAACTAGTCAAAGTCAAAAATTTTGTCAGATTCTGTACTTTGAGATGCAGATCTTTGTATCCAAAGAAACAAGAATTAAATTATATACAATATTAGAGACAATTATTAAAAGAATGTGATTTCTATAAAGGTCAAATGTTTTTGTCTAAATGAGCTTGACTAATATTATCTCTCTCTCTCTCTTTTTTCCCCCTTGTGCTGCGTTCATAAAATTGCTGCAACAACAGGTAAGACATTTTCTGCTTATTTTATGTGCAGAGCCCCAAAACACCCTCAGATCCCAGAGGGTTAATATAATTGATAAGCATAGTTTCTCCCTCTCTGGTTTTAACATTATATACTATTCACTGTTGTTCAAAGTTTTTTTTTTTTGTTGTTCTGCTAAATAATTTTGTGAAAATCTTTTTTTTTTTTTCTAAGAATTCTTAGGAGATATAAAGTCTTCACAAGAACAGCATTTATTGAAATATAAATTGTATATATATATTATTTTTATTTTTTTTATTTTACATTTAAATATAACGAAAGAAAATCATTTTGCTTTAACATGTTCTGATTCTTTGGTGCACATTATGATACAAAAAAAAAATAAAAATAAGTGTGTACAATTTGTAGTCTATTTGTACTCTGTTGTACCCTTGAATTACTCAGGAATGGTCTGTCTTTGCAGACAAACACCAACTTATTTATTCAGCTTTCAGATGATATATAAATCTACATTTCGAAAAATTGACCCTTATGACTGGTTTTGTGGTCCAGGGTCACATATTACACCTCTATTTGGATTCCAACAATTGAAATCCAATATTCATATGTGATATAATTTAAGCAGATATTTATTTCTCTAGCTTGAATACCACTGATATGACAATACAGGAGGTGCTCTCTGCCAAGCGTGAGTCACCGCCGTCCATTCAACTTAATAGAACATTTCTGCGTACAAAGAAATCCACTATTTCCTGCTCTCCAGTAATCCAAACAAACTCAGCTGTGAAGCATCAGTTCTTACTCAGAGCTTAGAGCATATATTGATCCATTTTCCTTCTATCAAGTACTCTTGTCATCATAGTCATTCAAGCTAAGTAACATTTCGTTCGCTTTGTTTGAAAGGAACATCTTGAGGTTTTTGTTTGATTGCATGACTGTTTGTTTGTTTGCTTCATGATCCACATCTCTGAATTTCAGTTGGGCAAAAGAATGATCTGCCATTTAATGAGTGCCAAAAAAATTGAAATGTGAAAACAGATATTTTTATTATGAGCAAAGGCGAGATTCCTACCTCTTCTGTAGGGACAGACTATAGCGATGTGATTCAGACATACAGTAAGCCAACAGAAAATACTCGCTCCTTCAGGGGTCTAATTAGCCTTTCTGAAGGACCTTGTGTCTGTTCAGGCAAATGAAAACAGGTCTCTTTGGAGTATTCACACGTGCATGAGAGTTTGTGATAATATTTGTCTAAGTATCTTGTAACGCTGCTCATAAATGGTTTTATTGACTTGAGTCAACAGCTCAACAGTAGACCTTAATCAGGGTAGCATATTTAATTTTTGACAGGAATGAAAATGAGGCTATGAGGGACTGAAGTACAGTGCGTTCAGTGGATTGTACTATTGTTTAACAATAAACTTAGGGCCAGATTTTGTAAACAGGGCAAAATAGCATTAGAGCGCAATTCCATAAAAGCTGAAAATTCTGCGGGTGATTTACTGACAATACGCACATTAAAGAACACAGACACAGCCAGATAATTTCCATAATGACCAGCGCAATCTACCAAGAGAAGTGCAAATTATGCCTGCTTTAAGATATGCTTTTTTGGGGCGTTAAATAATGGTGCAAATACCAGAAATTTGATGAATGCAAACGTTAGTAAATCGTGTTGCATGATTCATTTTAATACTCTCCTCCCATAAATTTTGCATCTGCGAGGGAAACTCCTACAAATGCATATTCAATAAGGTCAGGCACAAAAATAACTGTGTCCATGCCTTTTCAGCGCTAATTCTTCACTGCGCGTCTTTAGTAAATCCTGACGGTACTATTTTAATGTCAAAAGATGGTTTGCGCTGCCGCAAGCTGTTAGTAAATCTGGCCCTTATTGTTCAGCTGACGAAGAAAAACAAAAAAATCTGTTGACAAGAACTCCATAAAACAATTTGGAAAGTTGTGAAAATTATAGGACTAGGACTTTAATACAATGTGTGCCATTGTAAAGTCTATTTGTGGCACAGTTATTTCACTTTAACTGGTCTGTATATAATTGGAATTTGTCTGTACACATCATATAAAATGTGCCAAATGATCTGAGCTGTGAGAGAGCCAGACTTGTTGAGCTGAGCTGCTCAAATGGGAACTGTGGGTTTAAATCTGGACTATTTTGTGTCCTGAACCCATTCTGATTATTTCCTGACATTCCATAGGAAATTTTGTTGCTCAAAGTTTGCTCTTTCAAATATCAACTTTGTCTCAGATGTTTCTCCTAAACATCTATAGAAGAAAGTATTGCGATTTTTTTTTGTTCATATTGAGATTTTTGACATTTGATTGTAAATGCTTAGGTAGGAACATCTGATTTATGATGTTGATGTCTGACTTGAGTTTACTAGGATTTTTTTCCTAGTAGGAAAATCACAGAATCAGGGGATTTTAGCAAACATCTCAATGCTGTCTAGGACACATATCTTTCCTACAAGTATATCTTGGCAAATCTGAGTACAGTTTGTGACCTTGTTAAGATCTTTTCTGAAATGTGAGAGATACATTTTTCTTAGTCAGTAAATTGGCAAAAACCCCAAAAATAATATTAAATACACACTGTTCAAAGTGAGGTTGCACAGTAAATCTACTGTGCATGTTTTGCACAATCATAAGAAGGAAATGAATATAGTTCGAGCATCTTTATAAATAACTCTTAAGGCCCGGTGCCCAGAAAGGTTTGCATGCATATCCCCGGGCGTTTGGAGTGAAAGAGGAAGGTCGTTCAAAGGATGGAACACACGAAGAAGATTCCTGTGTGCCGTGACTGAACAAACCCAGGGCTCAGGAGGAGCCATCCATCTTCCTTTCTACATCCAATTATTCAACCCGCTCTCACCCACTGAGAAAAATGGAGCAAACGAGGGAGAGCTTAATTAGTGATAATTAAAGACCAAAAAAGGAATAGAGGAGAGGCACAGAAAAAATACCCTGCCAAGTTTGACCGAGGGACAAGCGGTTGTGGATGAAAAGAGAGAGTGAGAGAGGAGAAAGTTATGGGGGGAAAAAAACAGAAAGTGGAAAGTAACATTATGCCGCAGTTTCTGTGGTTGTAAAGTTTCAGTTTGAAAATCTCTATGGTTTTTCCTGCATTTCTGGCAGCCACACAAGCAAAAAAATCAGCCACCAAAGCAACTTTTAAAATATTTTATTTTGTTGTTGATTCATATTAAACAGTCTTTTGAGACATTTATTTGGCAACTATGGCAGTTAATAATGTCAGGGCTAAAATTATCACCTTAATGATTAATTTGTAAGTAATGTGGTGTATTTATGATTAAAATGAAATGTAATTCTACTAAATTCTACACAGGTGAAGACAGCTATGAAATGGTTTCTTTAAACAGTATTTATAATAGGTTTTTTTTTTTTACTATTTTAATCAATTAAATGTTTATTTCAGTGAAACGAAGTATCAATGTTGAATTGAACCATAGGTAAATTTATTTTAAATGTTTTGGTTATTGATTGATTGATTGATTTACTTATTTATCCATTCATTCACTACAAAAAATGTATAAATTAAAAAAAAATATATAAAAATTTATAGAAATTATTGTTACTCAGAAATTGCTCGTAAATTTCACAAACAATTACAAAGAAACAAGTAACACACTGACATTTTGAAGTAAAAAAAAGACAAAAGAAATAGCATTTTACAAAGAAAATAGTATTTTCTTGTAAAAAAATTGAAAATCATTTTACAGTGTACATATGTACATAAATAAATACCTACAAATATTTATATTTACCTATACTTTGATTTAACATTGATATGGTTTACTGAAGAAACATTTAATTGATCAAAATGATAATGAATTAAGAATTATAAATAATTATTTTATAAATGTTTTATTATTTTAATTTAATTTAATTTTACAGAAATTTCAGTGTACCCTAATTTAATTTTTTTTCAGTCATGGAGCGTCTGCTCATATATGACCTACAGTATGCTGTATATTAGCTACCACTGAAGTCCTTTTTTTGACCAGGAAAAGCCCTGTGTAAATTGCTGTTATTATCCCTGCAAACCTGTCATGTCCCTTGTCTGTTCATAGTCCCTCCCCCACTCCCTGTTCTCTCTTCTTATCTGTTGGTCCCTATGTCTTTGGCCTGTATCTCTTGGGTACTGATCCTTATGCGTCCATAACATTGGCCTCTGCTCCCTCCTCCTTACATTCCAGCAGTGTAGTGAGTCCCAGCTGGTGGGCGGCGAGCGATGGGCACATCCTTCTCCATGAGAGTCACACCACCTGAGGGTTTAACCTTCTCCTCAGTCCTCAAAGCACTTTAATTTTCTCTTTTCCTGTTTCTTCTGTTCATCCTACTACATACGGTCCATTTACATCGGCTGTCTGATCAGCTAATGCACACTTGAGAACCAAAATGGTTCTCCAAGCCCCTTTTTGGAATTTTTTTTAAAGGATGAATTAAATGAAACAATAATTACAGTCAGGAAATGAATAGGCCCATCAGACCTTACGGTCAAACTGTCTTCTTTCAAGACACTTAAGCTTGGGACAGTCTTCACTTCTCTAATGACCAACAGGCTGACTAGTTTTCTGAAGAAATGGTTTCATTTGTCCCATTTTTTTAAAGCAAATTTTAAGTTTAGAAATAAGTATAAGAACCAAAATGGTTTTCCAAGCCCCTTTTTGGAATTTTTTTTTAAAGGATGAATTAAATGAAACAATAATTACAGTCAGGAAATGAATAGGCCCATCAGACCGTACGATCAAACTGTCTTCTTTCAAGACACTTAACCTTGGGACAGTCTTCACTTCTCTAATGACCAACAGGCTGACTAGTTTTCTGAAGAAATGGTTTCATTTGTCCCATTTTTTTAAAGCAAATTTTAAGTTTAGAAATAAGTATAAATGCACTCTACTAAAGCAGCTGAAAAAGGAGACTGAAAAAGTATTACGATTTACCCACTTCATTAAGTAGCACGACCGTTTTTAACTGTGCCAAGATAATTTAGGTTTCTCTAGTACCAAATTAGCACATTAGAATGATTTCCTATGGTTGATCTAACACAGTGTTTTCTTAGTAGACCTGAGTAATGCCTGCTGGAAATGGGGTTTTCCTTCACAGGTGAAGATGGAATAATGAAATAGTTATTTCATACAATAATAATAATAATATTGTTTGACTGTTTTTTATTTTATTTTATTTTTGATCAATTAAATGTCCTTTGTTGAACAAAAGTATACATTTTAAATGATGGTGTAACTAAATGTAGCTAAATATGTTGGAACATATTTTTCTCTCACAATTTATGTATTTATTTATTTATTTACTTCTTAAATAATTATATAAATACACTATTTTACATTGTAATCTATACAAATCTAACACATCAATAAATATAAATAAATACATAAATACAGGGATTTAAATCTGTCTGTCTGACTTGTGATAATTTGAGCAACGCTATTATTACCATCACATTATCAGAACATATGTAGCATCATTTCATCTGTTTGTTGTGGTTTGCACCGTTGAATAGGCGCTGCACGTTTGAACGTGGCGCTTGCATGTTTATATGGCCTGCGTTTAGAGAATTAAAATTGACCTCTGTAATTTCTGATCCATTCAGTAGCATTGCAGGTGTTCATGAGTGACTCAGAACCATTATCATCGACAAAGAAACAAAGGCACACAGCTGCGGCGTAGAGCCTAGAGACACACAATCACACACACTCGCTCATTTACCTCTTACTCGCTGATGCAGTAGACAGTAATTTTATCACTGTAATTAAGTCTCTAATAAAAATCTCCACACACGTACAGCTCCAGATAAGTGTTTGTGTGATAGTGTGACAGACAGATGGTCACACTCCACTCTGGTGAGCACTAGCAACTTGCAAGTACTCGTCAACTCTGAGCATCTCCTTCGCAATAAGTCTTTGCTTCTAAAAGGCCCAAATGATCAGTTGTGACAGCCAGGTGTATTAGAAAGCGTCCCTAAAATTAAAATGTGTAAATTAAACAAGTGAGTGAAAAAGACAAGAGAGGAAAGAACTAGAATTAAAGGGTGCAACTAAAAAAAGGTTTCAAAAATGCTTGAAAAAAAAGAAATTGTGTTTTTTCTAATTTATTTAACAAACTTATTGTTAAAAATGTTGGTTTAAAAGTTTGTGCTTTTTTCCCCTTTATTAAATGTATTTATTTTATTTTATTTTTATTTTTATATTACATTACAGACCCAATTATGCCAACTTTTATCTGCTATTTAGGTTTTTTTTTAGTTACTGGCCTACTACAGAGGTAGGAACTTTACCTGCAAGATGTGGAAGAGTCAATGTTCGTGCGGTGCAGATGAGTCAATTAGGCCTAACTCTCAAGAACGTGTGTGGTATTTCAGTGCTGTGGTCTCATGAATGTTTTATTAGAGCTTTTGTGCATAAGCCCTGCTGCTCAGTAAACCAGGGAAACCTGTTTTTTAGACATAAGTCAACCTGCATGTTAACAAACAGATAGCACAAGGTCATAATAACTTTCCTGTCTTCCCGGATTCATCTTTTCTGGGTCTGTATTCCAGCCTTCCAGTCTCCTGCTTGT
>NW_015647542.1:187143-195916 GCF_001515625.1 Sinocyclocheilus rhinocerous
ATATTACATTACAGACCCAATTATGCCAACTTTTATCTGCTATTTAGGTTTTTTTTTAGTTACTGGCCTACTACAGAGGTAGGAACTTTACCTGCAAGATGTGGAAGAGTCAATGTTCGTGCGGTGCAGATGAGTCAATTAGGCCTAACTCTCAAGAACGTGTGTGGTATTTCAGTGCTGTGGTCTCATGAATGTTTTATTAGAGCTTTTGTGCATAAGCCCTGCTGCTCAGTAAACCAGGGAAACCTGTTTTTTAGACATAAGTCAACCTGCATGTTAACAAACAGATAGCACAAGGTCATAATAACTTTCCTGTCTTCCCGGATTCATCTTTTCTGGGTCTGTATTCCAGCCTTCCAGTCTCCTGCTTGTGTCTTTGGTGCATGTAATATTTATTGAGCATGGTGGAGGTTCATAACAGCAGGCTCAGATGACCTTGATCAGGCAGGCGTGAGAACAATTACAGCAAAACAAACTAGCACAAAATGAGATTTTACGTATTCCTCCCTGAGGTGAATTAGCGCCCCAATTAGTTTATATCCAGTTGCTTTTTTTTTTTCCCTAGTCCAAATTACAACCGCCAAGTACCTTACACTTGAAAGCTTTTACAATAGCACAGGTCACATTGCTTCTTCTTAAAAGTTACCCTTTGAGATACGTGCATCTCCTGTAGCTGTCTATGTGGAATAGTTACTCAAAAATGCCAATATGTATGTATGTATACTCTCTCGTGTGTATATATACAGTGGGTACGGAAAGTATTCAGACCCCCTTAAATTTTTCACTCTTTTACTTTCTTTTTCCCAGATTTGTAGAATATTCATGCAGCTTTCTCTCCATGTCTTTGAATCGTTTTGAGTGATTTGTTTTAGTCAATAAATGTCTACTTCAGGTGCCCAGCTCGTGCCTTGGTATCTCTGAGAGTTGGATCACTGATCTCGCTAAATGGGTAAAATTAAATGATGAGCGGGTGGTGGAGACCCTCACCCACATGATGCATCTGAACTGTGTTCCCGCAGCGCCTGAAAGAGCTCGTTCTTGCTCTGATTCCAACTCCCCTCGCTAATTAGGCAAGATTCCTGCTCACATTTGCAGATTTGCATCCTTAAAAAGGATATGTTAATGTCAAAACTGTTTTGAAATGCTGCCACTGTCTTTCTAATGTTACCATAGATTAGTAAAGCTGTTTTTATTTTTTGGACCAGGCTGATCTTGGTCTCTAAGCGTAATGTCAGACTATGCTCACCTTGAAGGAAGGCGGAAAGGGTATCAGAGTATAACGATCGGGTGTCATTTCGGGAGACAAGGAAGGAGGAGAGGAGGTGGTGATTGGGAACAATGGGAAAGAAATCAGAACGAAACAGTAAGTCATAAATGCTTTGAGGGCTAGTGCATCTCTGGCTCTGACTAATGGACTCCCCAGGGCTTCAGCCATATGCCATTGCTCATGATGTCATTCATACAACTTTTATACCTGAATTTGTTATGAAACTTTCATAAATCGCACTGAATCATTGATATGCTGTTGGTTTCGAGCAGTTAATGTGAATTAATCCTTGGTGTGTTTTGAAAAGTGACTTTAATGATTTTGCCGATGTTGACTCTTTGGGCTTGTTTCCTAGATACAAATTTAGTTAAATCCTTGATTAAATCGCACTGCCAGCAATTAGTTCCTATTGACAATCGTTAATAGCTCAGACCTTTACTTCATTAGTAGTCAGAGAACTAGTCCAAAATTAAGTCCTCAGGGGTCGGTAGAAATCAATTATGTCATAGCTGTTGCTCATCAGTCAGTCAGTTTTGCTGATGTACAGAAATGTACAACCATCTTTAGTTAAGCACAATTCACACATGGTTTGGATGTATATATAAAAAATGTATTAATGTGTGTATTAATACTAGCTCAATATATAATCAATTTGCATTTATAGTATATATTATATTAAGTTTTATATTAGTATAGTTTATAATATAGTGTTATTATTATTATTTTATAATTTATTTTTTGTCTAAAATATATCAATGTAATTAGTATTATTTTATTTATTTTTATTTATACGTATGTATTAATAACTAAATATATAATAAATGTGCTTTTATATTATGTATTTATTTTAATAAGTTATATTAATAAAGTTTTCTAATTACGCAATGCACATTTTTCTTGTTCATTTATTTCATCATTTAGATTATTTATATTATTAGTTATAAGGATTCTCTATTATTTATGTGTAGTAGACTTACACACGTTTATTATTTATCATGCTCAGAAACTCTAAACCTTTTTTTCTTGTTTCTTGTGTGTTTGATGACATTGAAAGGCATTCCGAATGAGCAAAATTGTGTCAAGTGAAGCAAACTTCTACAGTCATCTCTGTTCAGTGTGTAGGGTCCCTGAGAATCGAAACGCAGCTTGATTCATAAGATGTATGACAGTTAAACATGATTCTTAGACACACGCTCAGGATTAGATCATTGCTTTGAGGAGTTCAGCTAAACTTTGCTGGCAGGACTGGGCGCTTCTGCTCTGACCCATTGAGGCACGAGATGCCGTGTTCCCTGCAGCGCTGATGGCTCACGTGACGGGGGACTTTGCGGTCTGCTCATAATTTGATTGTTAGCATATGGTGCTATGCTTACGGAACAGCCTCGACTCATAAAATATTCACCATTACAAACAGAACAAAAAGCTACCCCCACCCGCTGTGACATTCATATTTCATTCAGCTCACTCTGTCTTTGCTCTGTCTTTCTCCTGGCCCTGAAGGTTTCCGTGGCTTCTCTATTGTTTTTCTTCTCAGTTCTCTGTCTCTCAGGACAAGCACTCTCTGAAAGCACTGCCATCTTTGGAGCAGTAGGGGTGGGTGATCAAATGACCGAAATATTTCAAGAAGATATGAATAATTTTATATACATATACATATGTATGAATATTGTATATATATGGACACACACACACATTTGATCATTTACTTGTTCTTTTTTACACTTGTATTCAAAAAAGGAGCAGACGAAAAAAAAGACTAAAACCATAAAACAGGAAGCACTTGAGATTGAACAGTGATCATGATTCATTTGTAGATGGGGAGAGAGATTTGGAAAGGTGGTTGGCTTATCAGACTGTCTATCAGCAAAGACAAAGTTCAAGACAACGCCAATGACCGGACATTATCAGATCTTACGCAAAGTCAAACCTGTGCTGAGAGTCACTCGGTGTTTGTTGGTATACTAGGAAACCTATGGTTTCAATAAGAACCTTTAACATCCATGGAACTGTTCCATTGCGCAGCAGGTTCTTTAAAGTTGAAAAAAAAGATTCTTTAGATTGTCAAAATGTTCCTTACACCAACAATAAATAAACAAACAACAAAAAAATAAATAACTGTTCTTTAAATAACTGTTTACTATGGAAGCCAGTTTCTGCCACTGAATAAAAAATAAAAAAAGGTAATTGCGACTTTTTATCTCACAATTATGACTTTTTTTCACAGATTTGTGAGATATAAACTCGCAATTGTGAGTTATAAAGTCAGAATTGCGAGATATAAAGTCAGAATTCTGACTTTTTTTCTCAGAATTGCGTGATATAAACTCACAATTGCGAGTTATAAAGTCAGAATTGTGAGATATAAAGTGTTTATATCACGCAATTCTGACTTTATTTCTCAGAATTGCGAGTTTATATCTCTCAATTATGACTTTTTAACTCGCAATTGCGAGTTTGTATCACGCAATTCTGAGAAAAAAAGTCAGAATTGTGAGATAAAATGTGGCAATTACCTCTTTTATTTTTTATTCAGTGGCGGAAACGGGCTTCCATAGTTTACTGATAAGTTCTGTGAGGAACCGAAAATGGTTCTTCTATTGCATTGCTAATGAAAGCTTTTGGAACCATTATTTTTAAGTGTAACCACTTTGACTCATTTGAAATCACTTGCAGCATCTCATTCTACCTGCTGCATCTTTTCAACCAAAGCTTAGCACATTAACCAATGAGCATTGATCTTTCCCTCTTCCACTAATCTTTCTTTGTTTATATTGGTGAACCTTCCATGGACTCTTGTCTTGCTTCGAATCCTTCAGACTGCTAATTACAGCCAAGCAATTCACTTATCAGAGAAGCACTTTGCCATAAATTAATAGAAGCCCTGAAAACAAATCTCATCTGACTCTCTGGGTGACCGAAGCATTTGTTTGAATTTCCTGTATCTGATTCCTCACCGCCTGTGAAATTTAATTAAATATGCCTTGTCACATTTCACATTGTTCTCTTAGCGTCCTCTTTCTATCTCCCAATCTCTTTTTTTTCTGAGGCATCTCTCTCTCTTTCACAGCTCTCTTGGGTGTCTAAGACCATCACACAAAGGCTGTGTTCACACCTGGTATTAAAGAGAAAGTTTGCCTCAAAAGTAATATTCCATCGTCATTTACTCACCTTCATGTCATTTTAAACCTGTATGACATTCTTTCTACAAAAGATGAACATCAGTGGGGCCTAAGTTTGTTTAGTTGTTTTGGACCTCATTGTTATTCATTCAACACTCTTAAAAATAAAGATTCCAAAAGTGGGTTTTCAAAGCGATGATTCAAAATATCTTCTTTTGTGTTAAGTCATACAGGTTTCGAACAGTACTCAAATGATGACAGAAGTGTCATGTTTCGGTGACCTATCTCTTTAAAACCAGGTGAAATCGGGACTAAACCGAAAACAGAAGAAAGGTCTCAGCTAGCATCATTGAACTGTTAGGAATGGCAGGTGGGAGCTGTCATTTGCTGAACTCTTCCCCGTAGTTCTGTAAGTTTCTAATTCTAAAGACTGAAGCTGGTTGACTGTAGAGTTGTCAATGCGTACACCTGAGCTCTTGGCAACACTCTCCATGTCAAATCTGTCTGAGGTGAGGTTTGCATAGAACAACTGCCTGGGGCTCCATCAGGATTGTGTGGGAGTATTTTTTTTTCTCTTTCACATCTAATTTACACCCTGTCAAATTTTGCTTCGACATCTACTTAGCTGACTAAAAATGAGTTATGAGAAAGAAGGGTGGAGGGGTAAATAAACATTTTTCATTTGATAAAGAAAGCTAATTGCCAAGAACTCTCTTCAGGGACATGACATTTGGTTTTCCTCAGGTGTTCAATTCCTGATTTATACTTTTCTTTACTTTTTTAACCGGCATATGTCTCACCCTGCAGGTGGCTGTTTAAATGTTTAGAATATGATCTGCTTTTACATGTCTGACTAATTAATCTCCAGGCTCTGATAACCGCGGGTTCACCATTTTAGCGTGGAACGTGCCGTTTAAACTTGATATTTAGAATTCATGTGGGATTTTTTTTTCGTGAAGCTAACTGGTTCAAATGAGTTTCTCCTCTCGCGGTGAGAGTGAGTTTGAATGGGCCGGTAAGAGCAACATGCGTTAAATGCAAATTGATTGCAAAGGCATCTTCACAGAGCTTTATCCAGTCCAACTACCCCGAGCAGACACTTTGAATAGTTTAAACTGACCCTAGCCTGAACCCTCTACCCTCATAAACACCTTTCAGCTGCCTGCCGGGGGCAGTCGTGGCCTAATGGATAGAGAGTCGGACTTGTAACCTGAAGGTCGTGGGTTCAAGTCTCAGGTCTGGCAGGAATTGTAGGTGGGGGGAGTGAATAACCAGCGCTCTCTCCACCTTCAATACCACGACTGAGGTGAGACCCTTGAGCAAGGCACCAAACCCACAACTGCTCCCCGGGTGCTGCAGCATTGGCTGCCCACTGCTTCGTGTGTGTGTTCACTACTGTGTGTGCACTTGGATGGGTTAAATTTGAGCACAAATTCCGAGTATGGTTCACCATACTTGGCCTCACTTCACTTTCACTTTTAATCAATGTCCTCCTTTCTGTCTCTCTTTGTATGCTTTTCATACAAGGCTTCATATGTCGGTGTGAAGCTGGCATCCCCCAAGGTTCCGTCTTGGGCCACTTTTTTCTTGTGCGTGTGTCTTTCAGTATTTGACTTGTAAAGCTCATGATGTGTCCCAGCATCTGCTCAGCAGCTCAGAAGTAAACACAGACAGAGGGTCCAAATGAGCGGGAAAGCAGAGACTGCACTCAGGGGCCGTTATGTGTATCAGTTTGGCTTTGCCTACAGATGCAGACATACACTTGTTTATACTGTGGGCATCTTTCTCAGCGCAGGCTGAGCGGGCAGCCGGTCACTCCATCACTCCCCATGTTGGCGAAAACAGCTGGAAAGCACACGAGCACACACATCTGTTGGACTTGGACTGATGTGACCGAGATGGCTCGCTCTGATTGGTTATCAGAGGGAACCATCAGTCCTCTGATTCACCCTGTGCTCAGAAGTGTGTGTGAGATGAAAGAGGATGCTGTGTGTAAGAAAGAAGGGGATGAGATACACGTGCCTGCGTGAGAGTCTATGTAAGGGTTGTTGCGTTGAAAACGCTAGAGGTAACTAGACTTTTGAATGGCCTATTAGTCCATATTCAAGCATTTTATGTATTCATTTAAATGTGTTTTGACATTTCACAATAACACATGAAAATCTATTTGTTCTTTTGAACTTCTGAAACAACATTATATTGAGTACACTAATGTAACATGGTATTATTGTGAATAAATTTTTTATTTATTACGTTATTCTTGTTTTAGTGTGTTATGGAAATAGCACATTCAGAACGTGACTTACACATTCTGACGAGCGTGTAACAAATTCACTTGTGGCTTCACATTTTGTGTAGATGTAAATTGTAATATTACATTTATTTTGTGTGTATACTGCATATGTGTGTCCCTGACATTATTGAGAGTTATTTGGATTATTTGAAACCTTTTTTTTTAGATTTTTCTTTAAAAAAAGATGTTAATTCAAATCAATTCAATTCAAGTTTATTTGTATAGCACTTTTCACGATACAAATCGTTGCAAAGCAACTTTACAGCAAATTAAGTTTCTACAATATTTAGTGGTAGCTTATCAGTGGTGACTGTCAGTTAATGTACATATGGCAGAAATGTATGGAAAAATCAATTAAAGACATAATCAAACAGACGATGAACACTATTAGCAGCGATTATTATATGATGCAATCAAACGTATAGCAAAATTTTATAGTTCTGTATGTTGTTTCAGGGTTGGCATCATCTGAGGTCCTCTGAAGGGTTGGCATCATCTCTTCTCAGGTGTTCTGGATCCAGACTGAAGCTTGTGTAAATCCTAGTTACCACGGGATGTCAATCTTGTGGCAAAAAACAGAGAAACAAATATAGACATAATTAGCGCAGCTGCTGTTCCAACCAAGCAAAACTGATTTGTTTAACCCAAGCTAAAAAATAGTAATGTGCAATTGATCAGATATAACTGCAGTACAAGATTATGAGATGCATTATTTGAATGCTTGGCCAAAGAGATATGTCTTTAATCTAGATTTAAACAGAGAGAGTGTGTCTGAACCCCGAACGTTATCAGGAAGGCTATTCCAGAGCAAGATGTTAGTACATAATTCCGTAATAGTATTTTTATTGTAATCGTTTAGTTATCATCATGATGCAAATTTTTTTTCTTTTACCTATTTACATATTCACTTCCTTAACAATAGGTTGCTATGGAAAAAGGCCAACTTCGTAAAAATGCCAACTATTAAAAAATCGCATTCAGACTCAATTCAACATATGTTGTGTAAATGGCTCCTAATAAAGAGAAATCTAAGCTTGCAAGTGAAAGAATTTTGAGAAGGAGACACAAAAAGGGGGTGGGGTATCAAGCTTATGAGATTCTGCGATAAAGTGTGTATATTTTCTAGAATGAGAGAGAAAGTGTGCGATAAAGTGAGATTGAATAATCCTGTCTCATGAGAGAAGAGGCCGGTAATGAAAGAGAGAGAGAAAAAGAAGAGGGGGAGGGTTATACTGCAGAGAATTCACATTGCATAGTCATAAGGAATACTTTGCCGTGCAGTATATGTGTATTGATCATGGCAGTGAGAAACAAGCGCCCAGATCAGACAGAGCAAGAGAGAAACTAAAATATCCTCAGTTTACGCAACCCGAGCTGCTCTTACTCACAAACTTACAGCATCCTTCAGCGGATTTAAATAAGCTCTGCATTTTTAATGGCAAATTAGACACAGTTACCCAGAATTCCCCTGCTACCTGTCTCCGTTTTGTGCACGGGTTGGGACACCCCATATAACACGTAGCATTTAATTTCCACCCCATTAACTTAAGAGAAAAAAAATTGTGTGTTTCAACATCGAGCGTCAAGTCACGCAGCAGCTGCGCGCAGAGCGAAGACAAGTCAAATTAAATAAAGGCCGACTGCCGTCTTTGGCATCTTCCTCTGCTCTCGTCATCACGTTAAAATACTGGCGCTCTGGCACGCTGTTGCTTCATGGTTCACGGACCAGTGCACTTCTAGCCCGCAGATATAATTGTTTTAATTTGTAAACTGTATGCTCATTCCATTAGGGAGAGCAAGGAGAACCAGACTGCCTTGATCTATCCAGCGCAAAGCGAGAGAGACGGTGGGGCCGTGGTATTGGAGTAGCAAACAATGAGTTAGGAGCAGTGCCGATCCTAGACTTCTGGGGGCCCTATGCAAAACTTTGTCGGGGGGGGAGGATTTATGAATGAATGAACGGCCTTTGTCCATGTTCACTCCGTCTCTGATTCATTCAGATACTAAACACGGAGACGCACAACAATTCTGCTGTGGCTTTATAGGTAATATTTTTGTTGGCAAAATTTAACAAAAACACACAATATTGATTGT
>NW_015647542.1:196018-197474 GCF_001515625.1 Sinocyclocheilus rhinocerous
TATATATATACATACAGTACGTATCAGTGCTGCCATTGATCAAACAGAATAAAATATTCCAGAAATAATGGATTTCTACTTGATTTACCCTAGAGGAAGATAAGTTTGTCCTTGGAAAACTTGCCCCGACAATACTAAGGTGTTCTGTTGGGTTGCCTGGTTGTTGTAAGGTGTAAGTGTTCTGCATGGTTGTTAGGTGTTGTTCGGATATCTCTTCATTCCTTTCCCATCAGTATGAAATGTAACCTTTCTCCTTTGTTTCTCTCAGCCCCAATTACAAGATGTCTCTTTTCCCATCCAAACCTCCCCTTTGTTGCTTCATCTATCATGTAGAGAGCCAAATTGCCCTTAAATAAGATGATAATTGAGAGAAGTGGGATCCCAGTGACAGCCTGAATGGTGAAAACAGAATATGGTGAACCTGCCGAGAAAATAAAGGCACAACAAGCTCTGACACGGTTCTGACAGTCTCCATCAGGACATGCACGCACGCACATTTAACAATGAAGCAGAAGCAGGCCGTCACCAAAATTACAGCATATCCCCAGGCACAGCACACAACTGAGTTTTGCATTTAGACGGGCCTTTAGAAACCTAAAGACGCCCCTTTTAATATTCAACACATAGCCGAACACACACAGATACACTTTCCATAAAACAGACGTCTGACTAAACAGTTTCCCTGCCACCAGTCGCTAAATGGATCCGTGCTGAATCCCAAACGCACCGGCAGAAGGGCGATAAAGCGAGCGGACCGCTTGGAAGCAGTTGTTTACATGTGCCCGCCAACTGTTAACTTTTCCCTTTTGTTTCCTCGTAAAACACAGCAGCAACTTCATCCCTTATTCATACATTAAAAGGACAGAAAAAGATATAGGAAAAGAACTAGAGAGTGTGGGAACTGCTGTGGGCATTCTGCCCAGTCCTTTGAAGCTATTGGTCTTAATCACAGATGCCATGCTCTCCAACGGATAAAAGAATACCTGAAAAAATGCTCCTCGGCTCTATCAGTTCTTTCTAAAAGCCTTTCTGCATGGACCATTATATCAGCCAAGGTCACAGACCTGGACCAGCAAACATTTTGCCAGTGTGGAGACTGTGTCCCTTCAGAATGAGAGGTTTTACAGTTGATTCATCTTCCCAAAAGCGTAATGCCTGTTCAAGCATAGGGTCACGTGCCCCCTCAGATTTAAATGTAATTTCCAAAAGAACTATTTGTGTCTTTGAAAATGGAGCTTCATGAATGTTGTAGGTTTAAAAAGGTTGCTGTGGAAGAGATTGCCAGGTCTAAGTTGGTGTGTATCTAGATTATTTGTGTTAAATGGAAAATGGTTATCATATACAGTTTCCACCTTTATATTTTACTGCTTTTTTTTTTCAAACAATGAAAATGTCTCATGATGTTCTTGACATCTAATGTTCAGTTTGTTTTATATATATATATATATATATATAT
>NW_015647542.1:197656-204040 GCF_001515625.1 Sinocyclocheilus rhinocerous
TATATATATATATATATAGATATAGATATATATATATATATATATATAGACAGATAGATGATAGCGTTTATAGATAGATAGATGATAGAGTTATCTATCTATCTATCTATCTATCTATAAATTAAGTATAAATTCATGTAATTATTAAGCATGCAACATTGCTTATTTGCCTATTAATTATACTCAGCCAAGGTCCTGGCTCACTAAAAAATATATATATACATTTTCAAATGTATTTATTTTTTTTAAAGGCTTTTTATTTTAGTGGGCCAGGACTTTTACTGAGTGCCCTCAAAAACATTTAAAATGGTTGCATGACGCCCCTGCTTCTGGTTTTGCATGCTGTGTATAATCGTAATAAATGAAATGGAACAGGCGTTTAGTATGAGCAATGTAGTTGGAGGGGAAGAGCTTTGGAGCAGCAGATATTAGAGTCTTTCATGAATGAAGGGATGACAAAACCGACAAAGAAAGATTGTCAGCCAGAGGGAGTTTGTGAAAGGAAAAGCCAAAGTTTGATAGGGAGATTTTGCCTTTGTATAAAGCTTTATCATTGCATTTACAGCCCCAGCTGCAAAGCCTCCGTGACATATGAGACCGGCCACAATGACTTTCAAACCAAATACTCGGATTCATTATTTATTTTAGAAGGAATATTGAAATCCCATTCATTTATTCTCCATTGGCGTAATGGATGGGGACTCCGTGAAGGTAAAGCAGGCAGATTGGATGGGAAATTCTTGTACCTCGTCCCAGCATGGCACACTGGGTCGTCTATTTTAGCGCAGCTCGGTGATTTTTCTCTCGAATGAGCTTGAGGTTGACACCCTAGTCACGAATGCGATGCTACGGGAAAAAAAAAAAAATTTAATATAACAGATCAAATAATGAACTCCATGGGCTGGGTCAGAAATGCTTAGGGAATTCCCATACATAAAGAAAGTCTATTTCTCAATCCTGTTTGCACGTTTCTCAATCCTGTGAAGTTTTTATGATTATTTTGTGAATTCGAAAAAAGCTCCCATCTCGGCATCTGCTCATATCCATCTTACAACTGGGTTAAGATGAAACACGCATGGAATAACTAAATATGTATGACTTTCTTTATGTATGGGAATGCAAATAAACCATATTTGTTTTCCTTTAGGTGTGTAATATCTGCATGACGGGTCCGATGTGAAATAATCAGTTTCTGAGGCAAAGACAGAGAGAGGAAGGCAGAGAGATGCGGTGCATGAATTATGCATAAAAACAAAAGGAAAGGAGTTCATTCTCTTCTTGTTAGAGGTGCTCTTCTCATTGGTCGAGACTTGCTGCCGTATCAGATAGATACATCCGTTACTGTGGGAAAGAGAACCACGCTACTGATTGAAGATGTTGATTCGACAACCTGATGGAAAGAGAAATGAACTGAAAGTTTTTGATTGGATGGGCCTCACATGGGGAAAAAAAACAAAATGCAAATGGAGGTATTTTCGTTCTTGGAGGAGCTCTTTGAGCTGCCATCCATTAGAGGTGGACCCATCTCTATTCTGAAGCTTGTCTGCTTATAGAAGTTTGGTGTGTAAGTGTTTGTATGATTGCGTTTGATGTTTGTGGGTCTGTGTATATATGTGGGAGCGCATGCTTGGTTTAGAGCTTAGGTAGTAAGAAAAAGAGAGATATTGAAGGCTTATGATGTAGGTGGTTCTCAAAGTAAGCAGAAGATGAAAGAAACTCCCCTTCCATCAAGAACTCTCGCTCTTTCTCCCCACACATGCTCTATTTCTCATCTCCACCATACTGTGCATTTCAATTCAATGTGAAAACAAAATTGACCCTCTTTACTTTCTTAATGCACGCTCCTGGTTTTATTGTGCACATTTCATTGGTTTGTCTTTGTAATCTTTCATTCAAATGTAATAACTGTGCCTCGTGAGCATCTCAGATGTCACTAAAGACTCGACTTTTTCATCCCTTCCCCCACTGTGAAATCAAGTCCTACAGTTTTATTTCACATTAAATATTCTGTTGGAATTCAGAAATACATCGCATCATGAGGTAAAGTGAGTTGCGAGCCCGTTTTCATGTTGACTAGCTGATAAATCTTTAGAGCAATCAGCCAATGTTTGTTGGTTCCAATCCAGTTTTAAGTAAATAATGTGTAAACCAACTCATTTGCTGTCATTACATTTTCATTTACTCACTTGGCTGATGCTTTTAGTGAGTCTTTAGACATTTTTAGTGATGTTTGAGTAAATATTGTGTAAAATAACTTAAGCGATTCAATTTTCTGGCATTACATTTATATTTTGCACTTTGCAGAGGCTGTTTGTGAGTTTCAAGACATTTTTCAGTGACATTTGAGTATATTTTGTGTAAAATAATAAGCAATCCAATTTAGCCATTACATTAACATGTATTCATTTGGAAGATACTTTTAGTGGTTTTAATAGAGTTTTTTTTTTTTAATGTATTTTGAGTCAATTTTGTGTAAAGTAACTTGAGCAGTCTCATTTGCTTTCATTAAATTGAATGGTAACACATTTGTTAAAATTAGTTAAGTGCATTAATTCATATGGACTAAAAATGAACAATACTTCTAACACATTTATTCATCTTAGTTAATGTTAATTTTATAGTTATATAGTTAATGCATTAAATAATGTTAACTAATGGTACCTTATTGTAAATTGTACTTATTTTTGTGATTTGTTTGTTGTTAATTTTTATACAGTTTTGTGTGAAAATAACAAGCAGTCTCATTTGGTGCCATTAAATTTACATTTATTCACTTGGCATATGCTTTTTACATTGAATTCCAGGTATTTTGCCAGTGTGTATGTTCAGTGGGAATCAAGCCCATGACCTTACCATTGGTAACCAGCTGAGATGCAATTAGTTGTATTACAATCATAGGCAGCATATCCAGAATTGGCCGCTTCTAGATATCAGCATTAGCCATTAAGTTCAAATTAATTTTGTAGTGCACTTTTCTCTCGTGTGGATACATGTATGAGTCTGACCTGCCTGGCGCCCAGATCCCATTAGATTATCTTGATCCCTCCTACACCAGTTCCTATTTTTCTGTTTTTACCCATTCAATTGAGATTTTTTTTTGTTTACCTATTCAAAAAATATTGCAGGAAGGATGCTGCTATGGATTGGATTAGCTGAATGTTGCTTTATTAGAGTCTGATAGGATCACTGATGTTCAGTCTTCAACACTGGACACCGCTGAGGGTTTACGCCTCACCAGTAGTTATGCACTCTTCTAATAAGCATGTTGCGGTTTGGGTAAACAACAAACCGGGGGAGTATTTGTCTGGGATGCCGCTTTATTTCTTTTTAATAAGCAGCATGTGTTCAGACCAGTAAAATGTGTGGAGCAGGTCTGTAATTGGGAGAAAATGTATTGTGCCGAGTCATTTGTGTGGCCACAGGGAGGGTCGGGTCTGTCTCATTTAAATGACTATTGCAATGCGAGAGCAACGACAGCACTGAATGAGGAATTTGTTTATGTATTTGAATATTCTTTCTTTTTTATTATTCACTTTTTTTGATGTCTCACTTTTGACAGAAAACAGGCAAGGCAATTATTTTATATTGCACACTGGATTTGCGATTTAAGGTGGTTTTGTTTTTTAGAGGCTTATTTATAGAGGCCTGAAGCAGTTAGATATTACCATGGAATTATAAAACGATTTTTGAATTATAAGCAAACAAATCTACTTTTCACCCACACACAGTGACTTATTTATTTATTTTGTTGTTTGCATTTTATGCCTTTAATGAGTAGGGGAGTGAAACGAGCCTAGAAAGTTGTGGGAAAAGGAGGGGAATGGGATGTGAAAGTGACCTCTCAAGTTGTTCCAAACCTGTATGAATTTCTTTCAACTGTTGAACACAAAAGAAGAACTTTTGAAGAGTGTTGGTAACCAAACAGTTGACGATAGCCATTGACTTCCATAGTATGTATTTATTTATTTATTTTCATAATATGGAAGTCAATGGCTACCAACCAGTTGTATTTCTTCAAAATATCTTCTTTTTGTGCTCAGCAGGAGAAAGAAATTCATACACGAGTTTCTAAATTTGATAATGACGATGATGATGATATGTGAATGATGATACATTTTCATTTTTGGGTGAACTGTCCCATTAACGGTTGACTTTTGTCAAATTTTAAGGCAGCCCTATGGGACCCCATGCTGCTGATGGACCCCTCAGTTGGCCTTTTTGTTGACAGTTTCCCCCATTAATGAATTAAGCTGTATTGATTTTGGAGAAAATGTAAAAATGTCATTTGCAGAAAATTAAAATCAATGAGGTGATGGTAGGACTGAGAAAAGAATGAGAAGGTGAGAGTATGCTTTATAGATAAATTGTTTTCCTCTCTGGTGTGGCATATTTATATAATTGTGATGTTCAAATGTTCATAACAATGACAATCAGCTAAACCAGAGCCCAGCAAAAGGGCTTATTCAAATAAAAAATACAAAACTTTTGAACGCCTTCATGTTGATTCCATTCGCCCATCGACTTTTTGCTCTTTGCCGATTGTTTTTTGATTACTTGCAGAAAGCGAAAGGTTTTCTAATGGAGAGGTTAATCTGTCATTGCGGCTGAACTGCAATTGTGCTATTTTTGAGATGTTTTCTTCTCTTCATGGAGACATTTCACCAGCTCTGACTAAAGAAACTCATTTTGACTGTCAGTTACAAACTGATTGAGAATCACTGCCAGGAATTAACCCTTTTTATTAAGCATTGATATTTCCCCGCATGAACTGATTTGAGCTTTTTAGCTTTTTCAAGACATTTTATAATTATAAATATAAAGCCAATTATAATATAATAAGAGCACAGTTGTCAAGTATGTCAAATACTTTAATAGAATCAATTAACTGAAATAAATTCTTATATCTCTAGACTAGTCTAGTTTTGTCAAGTTTGTCAGCAGGATAAAAAAATGTTCTGCACTGAGAACAACACAAATGTCGCTCTACATGAAACTTAACTAATTCAATAGAGTTTGATAATAGCATATTATAAGCCAACAATGTGACACTTTCAATACATTTGCTGAAATATATGTATATTTTAGCAGTATTTAATAAATGTATGCATATCTGAAGTCCTTTTTTGTATTTTTAGTCTGTTTTTCATTCAGTATTTTTTAAATATTTTATTGCTGTTTTTTTTAGTATTAAATTAAATATGTATATTTATATTTAGTCAATTTGTTATGGGTGCTGCGATTAATTATTCTAATAAATCACAAAATAAATTTGGCTGTAAAAAATACCCCCCAGAAGATAATTTAAAGCTATTATTGTGTTAAATGTTTAGGCTACAACGGCCTAACATAAAGTATGGAACATAAAAGAAGAGAATTTAAGAAACATGTCAGTACTAGTATTTTTTGTTCATGCAATGAATGTCACTGGTAACCAAAACAGCTTTGTTACCAACAGTTTAAAAAATATATATTATTTTATGTTGTGCAAAAGAAAGTCATTCAGGTTTGAAACATGAGGATGAATAAATGAGGACAGAATGTATTTATTTATTTATTTTTGGTGAACTATCCCTTTCATTTTTTTTATTTATTTATTTTAATAAATTAAATGATACTCTAAAGAAGAAACTAAAACTACCAGCAGGTGGTGTTAAATGTCGATTTTTTTCAAACGGCTGATTCATTCAGGAATGAAGTAAACGGCTCACTTTATAAATGGGTCATTGAATCATTGATTCACTCGATTCGTTTAAAACGCGGATTCATTCAGAAACTAAACACCGCTGTGTTGCTCATAGACGCACAACAATTCTGCTGTGGCTTTATAGGTAATATTTTTGTTTGGCAAAATTTAACAAAAACACACAATATTGTGTTTAAAATATAACTCAATATTAACTTCTTATTTACTGAACTGTTGTATAAAATCACATTTGCACTTGTGTTCCTTGTGACAAAAACAGCACTCGTGTGATATTGCTCTCGCTGCTGGTGTGATATCGCTTATACGATATAAATATGAGACAAAAACTCATACGGGGCATTTTTGTCCAAATATCTTTAATTTTAGGGCATAACTGCTTTTATGAAGTTGTTGCCCTGCAACATATTTGTCAACAGTCAACTGTATGAAATGTAAGATGATGTACATGTCTGGGGGCGGGGCCAGTGCGTTCAAATATTTTAATTGCGTTCGTTTTTCATAACTAATTAATTAAGTTAACGCGTTAAACTGACAGCCCTAATATATATGTGTGTGTGTGTGTGTGTGTGTGTGTGTTTAGTGCATTTTAATTAATTTAAAGTATTTTTTCGATATTTCTCAGTATTGAATGATATATATATATATATATATATATATATATATATATAGAGAGAGAGAGA
>NW_015647542.1:204208-221438 GCF_001515625.1 Sinocyclocheilus rhinocerous
GAGAGAGAGAGAGTCACTTTTTAATGAAATTGAAATATTATTATTGTTACTTTTTAGTACTGAATAAAATATATATTATAGCTGTTTCTTAAGTTAGAATGAAGTATTTTATTGGCTTTTTACATAATGAATAATATGTATTGTTTATTGTTATGTTTATATTACTCATTATATTAAGTATACATAATGATATATACATCTACATTCCTTTCTCTACATTCATTTTGTTTTTTGTTTTTTTTCTCTTTTGCTTAGCACAGTGCGTTCTGGGATTGGCTTCATTGTGAAGCACAGATGTAATGTTGCCTTTGAATTTGGACAAAATGAGGACTATGCTTCTTTGCCAGAGAGGGTTATTGCTGGTCCCTGGGAGAGTGATGGAGAGCTCAACACCGTGTTAAGGTGACAGTGAGCTGATGACATCTCTGAGAGTGATGCAACATACTGACATGCCCCTGTTTTTATATTTTTGGGTGTACTCATCTTTTTGTGTGGCAAGACAGAATAGCGGCAGCAAGTTATGTCTCTCTTGACCCTACATGAAAAGGCAGTCCCACTTTTGAGGCCCACTGTTGAAATCTCAGATTCCCCATCTTTTATACTTGAAGGTCTGCCCACATCTTAGGTGTTTCTTATTTGTATCTCCAGGGTTGCACTGAATCTATTTGCAATGGTATCCTGCTTTGAAACGCTTCCATGATCCATCTCAGTTTTTCGGTCTGGCTTGGTGATCTGTCTTGTTAATCCGCGGCTCTGCTCTCTTGTCTTGTGGTGTTTTGCAGCGGATCGAGGGCACCAGGCTCACGTTTATCCGCCAGATCGCTAGCACTGACTCTGGATCAGCTGTGGCTTTCGCAAAGCTGCACAAATGAGCAGCGCCATGCTGTAGGGTTCGAAGGATCAGCGTGAATGGGAAGGAGGAGCTGTCGTTCTTGTCAGAGACAATAAGTCACTCCGCCGAGAGGAGAGGGAGAGTGAGGGAAATGGAGGGAAAACGAGAGCCGTGCTCACTCAACTAGCACTGGGGAAATAAATAGCATTGCTAATGACACCCATATCCACATTATGACTGTGATTATGAGCCATTTGTTTGCTTTATCATGAAGTCCTAAAGCACTGAATAAAAAAAAGGTAGTTGCGAATTTTTATCTCACAATTCTGACTTTTTTCTCAGAATTGTGAGATATAAACTCACAATTGAGAGTTCTAAAGTCATAATTGCAAGATATAAACTCACAATTCTGACTTTTTTCTCACAATTGCATGACATAAACACACAATTGCAAGAAATAAAGTCGGAATTGTGAATTTGCATGTCGCAATTCTGACTTTTTTTCTCAGAATAGCGGGATATAAACTCGCACTTGCAAGAAATAAAGTCAGAATTCTGAGTTTATATCTTGCAATTGTGAGTTATAAAGTCTAATTCTGAGGAGGGAAAAGACTTTCTCAGAATTGCGACATTATTTTTAAATTTGTTTTTTTTTCTCGCAACTGCGAGTTTATATCATGCAATACTGGGAAAAAGTCATAACTGAGTTTATATCTCACAATTCTGACATAATTTCTCATAATTGCAAGCTTATATCTCACAATTCTGACATTTTTTCTCCGAATTGTGAGATATAAACTCGCAATTGCAAGTTATAAAGTCTAATTCTGAAGGGGGAAAAGATGATGTTCTCAGAATTGCCAGTTTGTATCTCACAATTCTGACTTTATTTCTCATTATTGCAAGTTGATATCTCGCAATTCTGGCTTTACAATTTGCAACTGAGTTTTTTTCTCACATTTCTGACTTTTTCACGCAACTGCAAGTTTATATAATGCAATACTGAGAAAAAAGGTCTGATCTGTGAGTTTATATCTCATAATTCTGTGAAAAAGTCAGAATTGCAAGTTTGTATCATGCAGTTCTGAGAAAGAAAAAAAAGTCAGAATTGTGAGATGTAAACTCACAACTGCAAGAAAAAAGTCACATTTACCTTTTTCATTTTTCATTCTTCATTCAATGGCGGAAACGGGATTCCATATGTTCCGAAGTTGAAAAATTTAGGAGCACTTTAAAAAACCTTTGAGGCACAATGAAAATATATCAAATAATGTGTTTTGCCTTAATTAAGGGACTGTAATAATGTGTGTTAAATTTTAGTCTTTCCTTCCTGTGACAGCCTGGCCTAGACAGAAGCTAAAAAAATTAATTTTAATTAAATACTAAATGTATTTTTTGTAACCAAAATACCAATCAATCAAACAATAAAAAATGTATGTGTAATGCAGGACTTTTCATTAAATGTAATTAAATAGTTCAAGTAAGGACATTTTTTGTTCCCACATGTGCTCCTAAATACATTTTACAGTTCATACACATTTATTTTTAATTGCAAATAAGAAGAAAATATTCACTGTCGAGGCCAGCAATGACATTAACAACAGATAATTTCACAAAGGTAATGAAGGTTATTGTTTATATTTTTGATTGTTTGAGGACAGTAATAAGCATACTAATGAAAACAATGGTAACGATGGCATGATTGATGATAATTATAATAATTATCAACAGTAAAGCAGCGTCATTGTGTCAATTCAAAATCATGTCCATATTATTGGAGTGACGGTCACGTAAATTCAAGAATGAATGCATGGAGGAGATGCCCCGGCTAATATCCTTTCAGCATTTCCTGTGCTTGTTTCAGCTCAACTCTCAAGAGACGCCATTATCAATCATTAAAAAATGGCAGACTGCTTGGCACCTGATGCTTCCTGTGCAGATAAACAAACACGAGGTGGGTGGCCGGCTGCCCGCATTTTCTATTTTCTGTTTTATTTCACCCCTACATTCGTAAGACATCTGTTGATATGCGGTAATAGATGGGCGGCTTGTATGGGATCATGGGAATGCTAATTAATGTATGTTTTGTTACTTTTAAACTCAATGTTCTCAGATAATCCTCAGTTTCTCATGGCCACCTGGAGACCCCACAGTTCCTCTGACATTCAGCACGCGCCCAGCTGTTTAAAACACTACAGGATGCTCTTCTCTCCTGTCATGCTGCTTTGGCTCAGTGCAGCTCTGCATTGAAATATTGAGAATATAAAATGTGATTTGCAGTACTAGCACAAAGCAGCAAAACCACATGTGTATGATTCGCTTCAAGTCGATGCGGCCTCAAAATTATTGAGTTGCCATTGAGGGAAATTATTGAGAAGAGACACCTGTGCATGCAGAACATCTACTCTTATGAACATTTAATGCCTGTTTAAATGAATTGGAAAAACTGATTTGATCAGCAGGGGAAAAAAATCATTTGATCAACTGCATTTTCCTACTCCTCACAGAGATGTCTGAATATCTGAATATTTTATATGTATTTTATATTTTATTTTTTGCTGTAGGGTGTTCAGAAATAATATAAGCACTGTTTAACATTCAAAATATATACACTGCTGTTCAAAAGTCTGGGTTAATTGTTTTTTTCTTAAAGAAGTCTAAACCAAAAACATACACGCACACCTTAAAAACGAATACTGTGAAAAATGACAGCTTAAATAAATTATAAACAGTAAAAACAGTAATATTGTGAAATATTACAGCTAAAATAACTTGCAATTAATATAGCTTAACTTCAATAACTTGTATTGTATAATTGTATTGTAATTTGTATATTTTAATACAGTTTAAAATGTAATTTACTCCTGATGGCAAAGCTGCATTTTCAGCAGCCATTATTTCAGTCTTCAGTGTCACATGATCCTTCAGAAATTATTTTAATATTCTGATTTAATATTTAAAGTATTATTTTCTGTGGGATTTTTTATAATCAATATATTTATCATCAAAATGCAATAAAAATGTAATATATTTGGGCAATATACAATACTGTACATTGATTTGATATTAAGCAACTTTTTTATTTTATGCATAGTATTGCCAGTTTCTTAGTGTTTTTGCTCTGAATTAACTGTTATGTGTCTTTGAGTAACATACAGCAGTAGTGTTTTGTTCATGAATGATTTAAAGGGGTCATATGATGCGATTTCAAGTTTTCCTTTTTTGAACAAGTTGATTCGTTTGAGTGAATGATTCATTGATTCACTCATAAAGGCAGTAATTTGATTGAACAAATCAATTCGGTTGAGTGAACAATTAAATGACTCTTTGCCAGTTTCATAACTTAATGAATCAGCATTTTATTATTATTTTTTTTTTATCAAATCAAATTTAGTTGAGCGATTCATTGATTTACGCATAAATGCAGTAACTTGGTTCTTTTTCATTCTTGCTGTTTACATTTGCCTTCATATTCTCAGAGACATTTATGAAGGCCACAGATTAGACCTTTCAGAGTTGAGTCTTGCAATACTCTTGACATGAATGCAGCCCAGTGCCACAAGTCATACATGGCCATTCTGATGGCATGAATTCATATAGTCAAACATGACCTTTTATGTTGTGAGGTACATAGCAGGGAGAGGACACTGGAGGTTTATGTAAGATGATGTATGGTATTAAAAAAAATGAGGTAATGTTGAACATAGACTACCGCGGAGAAGAGTGCTGTCAAATATAAATGTGTTTCACTGAGGCTGCACAACGTGGGCATATGCTTCAGCTCACAACATCTGAAGTGGCATTGTGAATTTGACAAGCCCTCACTATGTTATACATAATACATTCATTGGTTTTGGATGCCGTTTACACTGTATCATTCAGCGTTATACCTTCATAAAATATAACAAATATAACTGTGTCCAGCTCCTTTGTTGCTCTTTTTTTTCTGCAGGTGATCAGTCGATATCGGCCATGATTACATGAGCCAGGTGTCACATAAGGGACGTAGGTGACAGTTTATGACAATAAGGTCCCAAGAGTTTGCGGGTGGCTTTAAGGTGGGCCGTTCCCATATATGAGGAATGAGCTGCCATTCACGCTCAGCATATTGATTGGAGACCCTCGGATCAAGATTTATGAGATCTATCCATCTCCCGCTTGATGTGGAAGTTGTCATCGCTCTGTCAAAGTTCCGCCCACTCCATTGCTGTGATTTGCGACCCTTGAGTTGTCGCATCATCAACTTGAATGCCGTGTAGCGATATCAAGCATATTGGACCGCTTGCAGATATACTGTAGTTACATTACATTTAGAGAAAAGAGGGGACAACCTACATTTTAGTTATTTGACTTAGTTGCTGCCTATTAAATGTCCTTAAATGGATAGTTCAGGTCTAATGACTTCCCAAAACTGCTTGACTTATTTCTATGGAATGAAAAGGGTGTGTGTGTGTGTTGTTGTTGTTGTTGTTATCCACTTTTTTATTTTTATTTTATGCACATTATTGGCAATTACTTACTGTTTTAGCTCTGAATTAAATGTCATGTGTCTTAGAGCAAAATTCAATAGTGTTTTGGTGCTGAATAATTTAAAATTTTTGAACAAACTGATTCAGTTGAGTGAATGATTAATTGACTTGCTCGCTCATAAAGACAGTAATTTGATTCAGTCTGGAATGAATCACCATTTTTGCATTAATCGAATTGGTTGAGTGAACGATCAAATGACTCCCGCAAACATAATCACAGTGTCAGTTCTTAATGATTCAGTGTTTTTGAACAAATCAGATTTAGTTGAGTGAGTGATTCATTGACTCATTAAGACAGTAACTTGTTTTTTCTTTAATTTAATGAATCGATTCAGTTGAGTGAATGATTATGGCTTGTCCATAAAGGCAGTAACTGGATTTATTCCTGAATGAATAAATATTTATAAACTAATTAATTGATTTAAGTGAATGATTAATTGATTCACTCACTTATAAGGACACATGTGGCCAACTATATAACCTGCAAAAAGAGTCACATTGACTTCTGATGCTTTCATGGTTCTTTTTGAGTTTGATCGCTCTTGGTCCTTATTCACTTTAACTGAATGAAAAGGTCAGACATTCTACTAAACATCTTATTTTGTGTTATATAGATTTGGAAGGACAAGAGGCTGAGCAAATTATTTAATAAATGATTTTCATATTGGTTGATCCGAGAATGTCAAAAACCATGGCCTAGTTACAGGATCAATAAAGTTTGGAGAGACATTCCATGGAATCCTTAAAGTCAAAGCGAACTATATACAGCCGACAACTGAGTCCGCATTGATTTATAACTAATTGATTGCATACTTTCCAGCAGTACAGTGCCAGGCCTCCATCTGCAAGTTTGGCGCCAGAGACTAATAGCTTCTCTCAACTCTGATCAAGAGAAAAGTTTTTCACTGTGTTGCCATTGCCTTGATTAAATCTCCCATTTGAAAAAAGCCTCTCGGTGGCATTGCGATATGGAAGCGGAGAACAAAATGAAAGGTTCCCATTTCTCACCGATGATTACATTATTGAAGCTGGCAAGGCTTGACCATCGCCAGCCTTGCCTTCTCTAACTCTTATCTCTCTCGGTCTCGCTCGCTCTCTCTCTCTTCCTCTCGTAAAAGATGAGTAATAAAACCCGTCTCGCTTGCCATTTATCGCTTAACACACATAAATAAATCAGCACAATGAAAACCAATAAATGTTTGGGGTAATCAGCGGCCTTTCCGGTAAACATACATAATTGATGCCGGCTCATTTTGTTTGGGGTAATCAGCGGCCTTTCCGGTAAACATCGCAAATTGATGCCGGCTCATTTTTATTCCTCTGTGGACCTGAGCGTTACATTCACTGCCGGAAGGGAGAGGCAGCGCTGATGAGACCGAGATGCATTTGGCACTCGACTGCCGGCAGTGTACTCGGCGATACAAAGGACTGATAAGTGGATTAGTTTCCTAGACCTGAGACTCTGTGTGTCAATAGAACTTTGCAGTAAAACGTGGATGGATGCGAGGCCTCTGAGTGCATTCTGCCGTTATGACTTCAGGTCTGGGAATGTAAGGAGCTTAAATAAGGTTTTATTTTCTCTTGTAGCCGGCAGGTTTCGCTTGGACTTTTCTGTGGAATTGATTTCATGCTGTTTCACACACCTGTAAAACAGGCAGGTATTACCCGCCCGTGGCTACTTCAGATAGAGTTAAGTCAACTTAGACTGATATTTTAACCACATGCTCTGTTCAGGCTCTCAGAGTCTCTGTGGACCTTTACATAACTTAACTGTCAAGTTGATACTAGATTATTTTTTTAATAATCTTTTGAGAACTGACTATAAACAAAATTACTTAATTACATGCACATCATGTAAAATTTAATTAAAATATTAAATTATTTAGGTTTGGGGTTTCTGAGACCCCAGATATAAACAGCATTTTATTTATTTGTTTATTTATTTATTTATTTATTGTTTGTTTGTTTGTTTGTTTAATGTCCTACAGTATAATAATGTATACGTATTTATTAAAAAGTAAATCATTAATGCATTTGTTATGCATTTGTTTGTTATTTTTTATTATTTTAATAAATAAAAACTGCATTCTTTCTTTATTATTTATTTATTTCCTACATTATGTCCTACATTTATTTTTATTAAGTATTTTATTAAATAAATACATGAATTCTGCATTCATTGATATTTTTATTTGTTTATTGATTTAGTAATTTATTTACATTATCTATTTATCTAATTATATTTATTTACAATATCCACATTATAATAATGAATATGTATTTATTTAAAATATAAATCAATTATGTGTTAATTTATTGATTTATTTCATACGTACGATTTAATTAATGAAAAAGCAGTCTAAATTTGTGTAAAATCTGCAACTTTGCATAATTTATTTATTTATTTATTTATTTATTTATTGTTTGTTTGTTTGTTTAATGTCCTACAGTATAAAAATGTATAAGTATTTATTGAAAAGTAAATCATTAATGCATTTGTTATGCATTTGTTTGTTATTTTTTATTATTTTAATAAATAAAAACTGCATTCTTTCTTTATTATTTATTTATTTCCTACATTATGTCCTACATTTATTTTTATTAAGTATTTTATTAAATAAATACATGAATTCTGCATTCATTGATATTTTTATTTGTTTATTGATTTAGTAATTTATTTACATTATCTATTTATCTAATTATATTTATTTACAATATCCACATTATAATAATGAATATGTATTTATTTAAAATATAAATAAATTATGTGTTAATTTATTTATTTATTTCATATGTACGATTTAATTAATGAAAAAGCAGTCTAAATTTGTGTAAAATCTGCAACTTTGCATAAGGCATTGAAACTCATCAGAAATGCTTTGCATTTTGTGCAGTTTCAGTCGCATACTAGTTATAATATTGTAATGCATTTCATTGTTTTAAGTCATAATGTGTATTGTATCGTGAGGCAGTTGTAAAGGCTGTGAACTCTTTTCTGGAAACAAGATAAAACAGAACGGCCATTAGAAATCCAACACTTTCTGTTGTGTTGTGTTGCGAAAGTGATCATGTTTTTAGCAAATCTGCATCATCTTTATCTCTTTATGGCACCTTTTCAAAAACATTTCTCATGCCAGCATCCTGCCAGCTCAGGTCAGCGCTAAATGAAGTCCGGGTCGCCACCGGTAAAACAGCTCGCTGCGGACACCAGAGGAATATGAAATAATTCGTCCACTGCAGTGCAGTACCTCTGGGTGCATTAATCTTCCAATAGATGAACGGAGAGTCCTGGGAGGCCCAGCCGAGCTGCTGGCCCGTCTCCAGTCCAGAGAGATGGAGTCATCCGATCCATGTGCCACCATCCACGCTCCGTACCCACCTGCATCTGCATAAACAAGCCTGTAAGCTTCCTCTCTTTGACAAGCAGTTTATTAGCGCTCTGAATTCTCAAATGTCTCGCCCTCCTGCACAAGTACGTCTGGTGTCTGGTGTCTGGCCCCCGTCCCCCTGAGACTGCACTTTGAAGTCTCCTCACCTTCATTACCCGATGGCTCAAGTGCCAGCTTTTAATGAGAGAGGGGGAGAGGCAAGCAAAGAGAGATCAGACATAAGAAATTCAACATGACAACAAACGAAGGCCGCAAACTAGGTTGCTTCCTTCTTTCCTCACCCTCTTTTTGACAAATGTAATTTATGCATCCAGTTATTATAAATAGCATATTGATACCGCCACGCTATTCCTGGCCTGTTTGTGAAGCCGCGTGGCTGTCTTAGTAAGTAGGCCGGTCACTACATGAGCGACAGAGCGGACTCTGCTCAGGGACAGAGAGTGCACAGAACCGCACAACATACCAAAATTCCCAGTCTTCATCTAAAGAGAGCAAATCTTAAAAAAAAAAAAGACAACCTCCACCGTCCCATTTTTCCAGATCTTCCAGGGATTAAGTAAGGGATGGTTTTGACATGAGGCCTGCTGGTTTGGTTTGCTGCTGCGGCCTACTGTAGATGATTGGAAAGTTCAATCAAGCATTTCTTCTTTCTTCCTTGTTTACTTTTAAATTAGTATTTCTTTTTAACTCTGAACCACAGTAAGGGCACTTTCATATGAATCTGGATCAATTCAAGTTCATGCTTCACAAGTGGCATAAGGGTCGTCCGTTCCTAAAATGGAAAAGTATTTCGGTCTTTACATGCTCAGACACTCAAACATTATAGCAGAGCAGATGGTCATTCTTAAAATATGGTGATATACATATAAGTTTTTCCCCCCTTGTGCACGACAAAGATTTCAAATAAGAAACTCCATGTAAATGCCTCCATAAGAGTTTATTAAATTACACAAAAAATGGCTATATTTTGATATGACTATATATTTATATGACTATATTTTGTCTTTTTATTATTATTTGGATAAATTGGCAATTTTTGAATAAATTATAATTTATTGATTGATTGATTGATTTAAACACTAGTGCAATGTCTAACAAGTGTGTATCAAAATAAGCACAATAATTGATAATTAATTTAAAAAGAATAATTGATGTCTTGTCATTTAGTTTTATCTATGTTAAGTGCTTTTAAGGAAAAAAAATCAGAAGAGGCTTTTTAAATATGTACATTGTGATTATTTATTCATTTATTTATTTATTTATTTATTTATTCATTCTTGCAAATGTGGGTCTGTATGTGCTATATTGGTAAAAAATCCAAAGTGAAAATAGTTCAATAACTGGCATATTCTCCATCTTCCACTGCCTGGCTATACGCTGGTAAACAGCAGCACTAGAAGGGCATTCAGTGGTGCTCACTTTGATGATGCAAACTTACTGCAGTTCTGACCCAAAAGTGCAATGTGAAAAGAGATCAGCGTGTGCAGGGGATGGAGGAGGAATTGAGCTCGAGTTCAGACCAAGTAATCGAAAACAGCCTAATAGTCACCAAAATGTGTACCGGACTGCACCGGCTGGTTCTCAACAGATCAATAGAAATGAAATGCATTGACTCGGGTGGAGGCAGTGAAAGCTTATTCCTGAAAGTGCAGTGCATTGAAGGGAGAGAGAGAGAGAAATTAAAAGAGATGGAAGGTCTTGCAGGGAAAAGAGAGATGTAGATGGCTTTTAATGAATGGCTTAGAGAGGGGCAATAGAAAACGCTGTGATTGTCGCTGCATGATGGAGAGAATAAGCAGAAAAGAGAGACAAAGGCCAGAGACATGGGTTCCTTCTCTGCCATTTCTAATTAAAGATCCCTTAAAAGAGAGAGCAGAGAAGTGCCCGGTGCTAGAGGTGAGTAATTAAGCTGATGTGACGTGAAGGTCTGCTAAAACAGGAAAGCAGCAAAAAAGCAACTACACACAGTTCGTTTTTTGAAGTGATTTTAGGCTTTAGTTGTAAACTTTTTAATGCTTGCTTTACTGATTCTGGAGGAGTTCCACTGAATTATTTAAATGTGCTAAATGTGTCAAATGGAGTTTTGAATTCTTAAGCTCTATTAAGAACTGGAACGATGGTCAGTAAGGTTGGGAATCATTTGCCATTTCTTATTCAGAACAGGTCCAGACCAGAAACAGGTTTTGCTCTTTTGTAATGTAAAACACTAAAGTTAAAAATAATAATTTTCCTACACCACTAATTAAAAGTAGACATGTGGAACAGAGTTCTGTTGTAATTGCAGTTCATTTGTAATTAAAGTCATTAAAAAATAAATAAATAAATAAAACATGTTACCAAAACAATGTTGTTTTTGTTTAGTATTGTCAGACTCTGTTCCATGTGTTGTGTGTGTCCTGCTCCCCATGTGCCTTCCCATGCCCTTATTTGATTAGTTTCTTGTTCCTCCCCTGATTAGTTTAGTTCATTTGTCCCAGGTATTCCCCATGATGTGTCATTGCTCCCAGGTGTGTCTCGTGATCCCCTCCTCCTGTGTGTATTTAAAGTGTTCCCAGTCCCTACTTCTCGGTCCGCTGTTGTACGTCTTCCTCGTTCCTCGTGTGTGTGCATCGTGACAAGTATAAAGTTAGGACCAATTATTTATTCAAAAGTACTAAAGTTAATGGAATCAAGGAAACAAAATTTATCTGTGAAAGAAGAATTAGAACTAGGATAATTAGATGAGAATTTAATGACTGTATAATTCCCAGCCTTAATAATTAAATTAGCCAAACATATGTTATTTGAATATTCAGTAAATCAAACAATGTTTATTATTATTATTATTATTATTGTTGTTGTTGTTGTAAATGTTTATATATATATATTTGTTATTTAAAAAAGAGAGGGGCAAAAGAGATATTCATTCATTCATTCATTCATTCACTTTTAGATTAGTACAGGAAAGGATGAGGATCTGGAAATTTCCAAACTTGCATCAATGTATAAAAACACTTGCAATAACCGCAAGGCCATAGCTTCAACTCAAAATGCAATAATAATGAGGGACAACAAATAACAGAACATACAAGAGCCGGAGGATGTAAAATGTTGTAAATGATGGATGTTAGAAATATTTGAGTTTTTTTCAGAATTCTGTAGTAGCAGATTTCATGCACTTGCTGACATTGATCCTGCTATGTTCCTAATAATAAACATGCACTCAAACATGTGCACAGGTACAGAGCCTGTAAGAGTTAACGTGATAATTGAAAACGTATCCTCAGCTCATCCCAGAGAATGTCTATGGCTCTGTTCCTTTCTGCTCCTCTGGTTTACAACTCAACAGAGGAATTTTGGAAAAGTTCCCCATCATGAGTGGGTCACTGAGCTCTTTCAACTCTGCTGTGAATAGATCAGGCTTCACATTGTGGGTCACTTCAAAACTCAGTGTGTCTGTTTTCTACAGTGGGAAGTCTTAGAGGTTTTCTCTAGATGTTTTTGAGCTGGAATTTGTCTAGTCAGTAGGAATAGTTTTAATTTCTGTGGCAGTAAATGCTACCGTGCCAAACCACATTGGGACAAACAGCAATTCCAGCTGTTTTGTGAAAATCACACCAAAATCGATTCCACCAAACACACATCGGCATGCACAGTGCAACACACCCAAATGATTTAATCCTTCTGTTTTTGTGTGTTTCTTAAAATATGTATTTTGGAATTCATCCCTGTTTTCCGAGAATTCCCAGCAATTCACCCTTTAAGAAATCGTGTTTCTTTTATGTGGTTGCACACATTCAGTCAGTCTGTGATCATGTGGGGGAGTTTTAAGGTGTTTATTTAAAGGCTTCCGTGGCCTCACCGCTAGAATTTGAGGGAAATTATCTGTTAGCTTCCTGTCAGAAAAACTTAGACATTCACATTTCATTTCAGAGTGTCAAATTAGTGCTAAATACGTATGACATGAGGCTTGCGGTTCATGTGTCAATCTTTACTATCAATAACTAATGTTACAGGACACTTCTTTCAGGTAAAACACTTTCACACAACTATATGGAATATGTCAGCTATGGCTTTATTTCTTATAATTGTGACTTCAGGTCCCACATTTGATCTTTTATTTCTCATAAGTGTGATTTTATATCTCACAGTGTGACCTTACAAGTCACAATGCGAGTTTATTTCAGATTTTATACTTCATCTCACATTTATCCGTTATTTTTTACTCTGAGGTTGAAACAAGCTTACATAAAAGAAACTGCATAGAGGGAAATAAACAAGAAAAATGTAATTGTGTCGAGTGGAGTTGTGCAAGGGACCTCTTTAGCGTACAGTGTAATTAACATTAGCAGCTGCAGCAGAAAATGTAGCTGCAGGCAGTTGTGTAGCTCTGCTTATCCCTGAACATGCTAGCTGCCCACAGCCTGAACATGTAACCTGCCTGTTTAACACATGTGTAATAGAGTTATTGCATTATTGCATAATGTAACTCCACCAAAGGAACTACAGCTTATTAAGATGATAGCTCCAGTCCAAAACAAAATCAATGAATCAAACCCCATAAATGACTGCATTAGAGTGCTCTACTTTGGCAGCAACTTCATGTGCAACACAAATAGAGAAGAGACTTGACTAACAATTGATTGAGTTTGACAGTAGGATGTTAGCGAGCCAATTATACAATACTCTAATACATTACTCATAAAATGTATTCTACATAAAAAGCATTAAGTAAAATAGTGATTTCTATCTTTTTTTTTAATCTGTCACAGGCAAGAACAAGCACCATGATTTTTTTTTGTTTATTTTGTGTTTTATTTTATTTTGCTATGTTTTTGTTTGTTTTGTTTTGTTTTCCATCAGGTTCTTGCTATGAATTCTGGAGCTGCCATCTATATACAGGAAATACAGCTAGATAATATGGGCAAAGCAAGATATTTTAGAACAAAACTCAATATAGTTTTGAAGAGAAAATGTTTATGTTGAATATATATATATATATATATATATATATATATATTAACAAAAATATTATTGTTTTATTATTGATCATTAATTCTCAGTTCTCTGCTAGTTGTATTTTTTTTCTTTACTAAATATATGTAATTTTTGTAATGAATAAAAATCTAATTATTTGAATATTTATGGATAGACTATATATACTGAAATATTGTAAGAATAGCAATGAAATAGGTCAGCTGTCAAATCAGTGAAGATCAATTGCTCTCCATTCACATAACCTGAATACACACACACACACACACACACACACACGATGGCACAGACATGTTGAGCTCATGCCCTGGATTAGACCTCTGGCCTTTGTGAAGCATCTTACTTCTGTCATTGTTCCCCAGTGGCGGTTGTTGTTGTAATGTCTGTGGCCTTGACCATGCAAAAGAGTAACGCTATTCATAGCCTGTCTGAGCCCCGGGTTGATGCATGAGATTCTGTCAGAGATTGACATGGGAGAAAAGACGAAAAGCTGGTTCCATCTGCGTCAGTCTGAAGTCACTGTTTGTGTTAGAGACTTTAGGGTTTTATGATGTAGATCCAAACAGCTGCAGGCTACAGAATGGAGAGAAAGGGTCAAACAATGACACATAAGCACATTGTCTGTTTTTATGTCTGTTTAGAGGGAGATGGAGAGAGTTTGAAAGTTTTAAATAGCTCCTGTGACGATTTTTTTTTCTCTTCTGTAGAAAACAAATGGTGAATATTTCCATCCGCTCCTCAGTATAATAAAAGTAAAGCTCCAAAATGAGAATAAAGTCTCATAAAATTGGTAAATGTAACTTGTTTTCAAAGAAGAAAGAAAGCCATACATTTTTACACTACTTGAGGGTGAGTAAATAATTTTTGGGTGAACTATCCCCTTAACAGCTACTTTCAAGACAAAGAATCATTTGCATATATTCATATATTTCTTCATTATCTCTGTGGGGCCGCAGGGGGCTCCTCATCTTTGTCCTAACTGACTGTGACACCCGGCCATGTGATCAATGCAGGGCATGTACGTTTTTAAGTGTTTTCAGACACTCTACATCACAGCCACTGTTTCCACCCACACACCCTCATCCATCTGAGGACATGAAATATTAACCACCTCTTGTCCATGACATTATCTGTAGCCAGGCTGTAATTATTTCACCCCCCTACACACAGCTGGGTGTGTGAGCTCAGACCCCTGATGATGCAGCTGCTTTTCTATCATATGTATTTAAAGAGAGAGAGTTCTTAAAGAAATAGTTCACTAAAAAAAAAAGAAAATTCCATCATCATTTGTTTACCTTAATGCCAATCAAATGGAAAGCAAAGATATTTTGAAGAATGTCCAAGCCATTGTTTCCAGACAATTTTTTTATTTATTTATTAAAATCAATATTTATTAAACATTTAATATAAATATGTATTTATTTATTGATCTTTTTTTTTAATAGTTTCTTTTTTTATTTGCTTAAATAATCTAAGATTATAATCTGAGATTATATGCGAATAATGACTTCAGTTTTGGTCTGTTCCTTGCATAAGTAGACTTGAAGTACACTGCATTAGTCAGACAGACTGTATTAATGATGCTTTTTGTCAGTCAGTCAGTCAGTCAGTCAGTCATATTTATTTATAGAGCACATTTAAAAACAACAGCTGTTGGCCAAAGTGCTGTACAAAATTTAAGCATATAACAAAAATACAAAAGTAAACATAGAACACAGCGACAGATAGTACACTACAGTTATGCCACTGCACTTACTTACGACCATAAGCAACAGTAAATAAATAAGTTTTAAGAAGAGATTTAAAATCAGCTTTATGTTGGTGCAGTTCTTATATAGGGTGGCAACTTGTTCCATAGCTGTGGAGCAGCCACTGAAAAGGCACGATCTCCTTTCGATTTCAAGTGTGTCCTTGGAACAGTCAACTGAAGACTACTAGTTGATCGAAGTTCCCTGGAGGCATTACAATGGAACAGAAGGAGATCGGAGTTATATGATGGAGCCAGTCCATGGAAACCCTTATAGACAAACAATAATGTTTTAAAATGGATACGATATTTAACTGGGAGCCAGTGGAGAGAGATCAACACTGGTGAAATATGTTCCCTCTTCCTTGTTCCAGTTAACAATCGAGCGGCAGCATTTTGAACAAGTTGAAGACGAGACAATAGAGACTGTGAAACACCCAAGTACAATATATTACTATAATCTAATCTGGATGAGATAAAAGCATGTATTAGAGACTCCATGTCTCTTAATGTTAAAAAAGACTTAATCTTTGCAATATTCTTTAGCTGATAAAAACAACTTCTAACCACAGCATTGATCTGTTTATCGAAAGTCAAAGCAGAGTCAAAAGTGATGCCTAAGTTTCTGATTTGTGAATGAAGATTACCAGATAGAGGTCCCAGTTTACTGGCCATAGCCTCTGTAGAAGCAGGGGAGCCAAAAATTAAGACCTCAGTCTTAGACTCATTTAAGCATTGTGAGCTTGAAAGCAAAAAAAAAAATGCTGTCCATTTTTATTTTATAAAAAGCAGCGACTTAAGTGCTCATCAAAGCATCTCATTTTATATTCAACAAAAGAAAGGCAATCATATGGGTTAGTAATGATGACATAATTTCCATACTAAAACTAACATACATTCTCAGTGTTTAATTACACTCTGGGCTGTCGCACTACTCCGCTCCGTCACAGGAAGTCAGGGAAGCCTTTTAATACGACACCAGCAGGCATTATACAATCTTCGTGTAGTAACATCACAAAGTGATTTAATAGCACGCCGGGGCTCTGTTTAAAGCACCAAGTCTTCTCATTTACATTTAAAGACTTTGAGCTCTCTTAGTAGGTACATGAAAGACTTTGTGATGGCTGTTTGAGATTATATTGAGGCCTGTAGCTTCAGTGAAGCTGTCATGTTAGTCATGTGATTCATTAATTCATTCATTACTGTCTGAAAGGAGCACTGGCACACTATATGAGCTTTTAAGAGAGTTTAAAAAAAGCTAAATTAAGTTTACATTTGATATGGAAGAGTACAGGTTCCCTTAATTAGGCTAAAAATATGAAATTTTCTTTAGTCTTTTTATTAGAATCAGGTGAGAAATATGCACAGCTCAAGCTGTCCAAAATGGTTCTTAACAAAAATGTCGGTGAATTTTGATGTGGGAGGACGACAAGAAAAGAAATAGGACTTTTGCCCTAGAAGAAGCATGATTATGGATTATGGACATGTATTTGGCCAGAAGTGATGGTTTAAAGTTAAAATGCCTTAATGATGGAATTGTTTCTTGCAAACACATACATTTGACATTTTATAACACATTTATTGATGGACTGGAGTCATGTGGATTACTTGTGGATTACTGTGATGTTTTTATCAGCTGTATGGACTCATATTCTGACGGCACCCATTCACTGCAGTGGTGAGCGAGTGATGTAATGCTTAATTTCTCCAGATCTGTTCCAGTGAATAAACAAACTCATCTACATCTTGGATGGCCTGA
>NW_015647542.1:222557-230945 GCF_001515625.1 Sinocyclocheilus rhinocerous
ATAGTACACTACAGTTATGCCACTGCGCTTACTTATGACCATAAGCAACAGTAAATAAATAAGTTTTAAGAAGAGACTTAAAATCAGCATATGTTGGTGCAGTTCTTATATAGGGTGGCAACTTGTTCCATAGCTGTGGAGCAGCCACTGAAAAGGCACGATCTCCTTTCGATTTCAAGTGTGACCTTGGAACAGTCAACTGAAGACTACTAGTTGATCGAAGTTCCCTGGAGGCATTACAATGGAACAGAAGGAGATCGGAGTTATATGATGGAGCCAGTCCATGGAAACCCTTATAAACAAACAATAATGTTTTAAAATGGATACGATATTTAACTGGGAGCCAGTGGAGAGAGATCAACACTGGTGAAATATGTTCCCTCTTCCTTGTTCCAGTTAACAATCGAGCGGCAGCATTTTGAACAAGTTGAAGACGAGACAATAGAGACTGTGAAACACCCAAGTACAATATATTACTATAATCTAATCTGGATGAGATAAAAGCATGTATTAGAGACTCCATGTCTCTTAATGTTAAAAAAGACTTCATCTTTGCAATATTCTTTAGCTGATAAAAACAACTTCTAACCACAGCATTGATCTGTTTATCGAAAGTCAAAGCAGAGTCAAAAGTGATGCCTAAGTTTCTGATTTGTGAATGAAGATTACCAGATAGAGGTCCCAGTTTACTGGCCATAGCCTCTGTAGAAGCAGGGGAGCCAAAAATTAAGACCTCAGTCTTAGACTCATTTAAGCATTGTGAGCTTGAAAGCAAAAAAAAAAATGCTGTCCATTTTTATTTTATAAAAAGCAGCGACTTAAGTGCTCATCAAAGCATCTCATTTTATATTCAACAAAAGAAAGGCAATCATATGGGTTAGTAATGATGACATAATTTCCATACTAAAACTAACATACATTCTCAGTGTTTAATTACACTCTGGGCTGTCGCACTACTCCGCTCCGTCACAGGAAGTCAGGGAAGCCTTTTAATACGACACCAGCAGGCATTATACAATCTTCATGTAGTAACATCACAAAGTGATTTAATAGCACGCCGGGGCTCTGTTTAAAGCACCAAGTCTTCTCATTTACATTTAAAGACTTTGAGCTCTCTTAGTAGGTACATGAAAGACTTTGTGATGGCTGTTTGAGATTATATTGAGGCCTGTAGCTTCAGTGAAGCTGTCATGTTAGTCATGTGATTCATTAATTCATTCATTACTGTCTGAAAGGAGCACTGGCACACTATATGAGCTTTTAAGAGAGTTTAAAAAAAGCTAAATTAAGTTTACATTTGATATGGAAGAGTACAGGTTCCCTTAATTAGGCTAAAAATATGAAATTTTCTTTAGTCTTTTTATTAGAATCAGGTGAGAAATATGCACAGCTCAAGCTGTCCAAAATGGTTCTTAACAAAAATGTCGGTGAATTTTGATGTGGGAGGACGACAAGAAAAGAAATAGGACTTTTGCCCTAGAAGAAGCATGATTATGGATTATGGACATGTATTTGGCCAGAAGTGATGGTTTAAAGTTAAAATGCCTTAATGATGGAATTGTTTCTTGCAAACACATACATTTGACATTTTATAACACATTTATTGATGGACTGGAGTCATGTGGATTACTTGTGGATTACTGTGATGTTTTTATCAGCTGTATGGACTCATATTCTGACGGCACCCATTCACTGCAGTGGTGAGCGAGTGATGTAATGCTTAATTTCTCCAGATCTGTTCCAGTGAATAAACAAACTCATCTACATCTTGGATGGCCTGAGGATGAATAGATTTTAGGCAAATTCATTAACAAAGACAAGTCATTTCATTTGTACTGTCATTATTTTATTTTATTTTATTTTATTTTATTTTATTTTCTCATGGACTCATTCATAATTCAGTCCTGTCTTTAGTGGACTGAATTATGTTAGTGGTTAGCGGAGTGATGTCTATTCTCAGGACCCGTCTGGCCTCACCGTGGCGGATCTATTCAGAACCTGGTTCGATAAGAGGGGGCTTTGAAGGGTCGTCTTGTCCTGGAATGTGGCCGAGGTGTTATATGTTTACCCAGGATGACGTGTGGCGGGTATCAGCAAAGCCTGTGTTATGTGACGGTCAGCGAGCTATTTCAGTCCCTTTTATATCTCCTGTCTGTTTATGGACCGGGTCAGATTAGATACGAGGGAACCAAAAAGAGGCAGCACAACTGCTGGATCCTTTTGTTGCCTTTTGTTAAAGGTCCGTGTGTGAGCATGGAAGCACACATGTGTTGCTTTTACAGAATAAAACTGATACAGGGCCAGACAAGTAGATATTTTTTGTGCGACAGTATAACGTTGTTGACAAAAGTGGAGTTTTGAAGCCGTTTCTGGACACTCAGTTTAGTATAATGAAAGGGATAAGGATTCTCAAGCTACAAAAAGACTCAGAAGCACCATATAAAATGATCCATATGAATCTTTCGCTATATTCTAAGTTTTCTGAAGTCATACAATAGCTTGGTGTGAGAAACAGGAAAAGTTAAACATCCTCTAGTGAGCTGAACTCAAGAATTACTTCAGACTGATTCATGAACAAATCATTCACAATGGTTTTGAATGGTGACCAACTGATTCATTCAAAAGATTTGATTTAAAAAAAAAAATGCATTACTAAAATTTTCCATCTGTTTCTTCCATAAAGCTATCATATGACTTCAAAGGTTTGGAATGTAGTAAAATGGACCACTTTTACGATGCTTTTATGTTATTTTTGAACCTTAATAGCCTCAATTGACTTTATAATTGACATTGTGAGCCTTGCAAGAAAGTCAGTCATACGAGTTTGGAAAGACATTAAGATATGTATGCGTAAGTTGTTTTTTTTTTTTTTTTTTAGAGAAAGAAATAAAACCAATATGGAGCCAGACAAGACATACTTTATTTGTTAGACAGCATTAACCAAGAACAAAATGTCCTCTCATACCCAAATAATTAAAGCTCATTTTCCTCTAGTCGGTGCGCATTATCTGTAATTTTCGGCAGAATTTTTAAGCAAGTCTTACGACAATAGCCAGAAGGGTGTTGTTTGTGGAAGATAAGATGGTAGATGTTTAGACAAGCTGTGCATGTGTGTGTGTGTGGGGGTTGGTAGTTGTAGTGGTGAATGTTCATGGAGTGTCAGTATGTCCTTAGAACAGCGGGAAAGATGTGGAGAGCTGTGCCGCCCACCAGCCCTATTACAGGCAAACAACCACTGTCATCATGTCACGCTGATGGTATGGTTGAGCTGTTACTCACACACACACACACACACATGCAGGGATAGAACACACATTTGTCATTGTCTCAACACTCTAACAAGCAGGAACTTTCTTTTTGACACAATACGGAGTAGTAGCAGATTTTGTAGCGCCATCATTTGGGAGTTGTTTTCGGATTGTTAATAAGAATTGGCATCGAATTATACTATGTTGGTATCAGTATCGGATCTGATATTGTGTGCACGGACTTGTTCTCATTAAAAGTACAAAAAAATCAATACTTACACTCTTAAAAATGCTGGGTTATTTTGTTTAACCCAAATGCTGGGTTCAGCCCATTGGGTCATTTTATTGGGCTGTTTTTAATATTTTTACCCAGGTGCTGGGTAGTTTTTCTGTAACTAAGTTGCTGGGTTGTTTTTAACACTGGGTTATTTTTTTCTACCCAACTGCTGGGTTGAGCTTATCTCCAATGAAACAACCCAGCTGCTGAGTTACAGTCAGTGCACAGGCTTTTTGAGTTCTCTACAGGAGAGAGAGCGGTTCTCATCAGCGCCGCCGATTTGGTGCACTACTTTAGCGAAATAAAGGTTTGTATACATTTTATTTCATTTATAAAGTCTTTTCTGTAAATTTTATTATTTTGCGCAACGCAACATAAGGATGAGATGTCAGTCAGCTGCGCCAGTAGCGGTCACATTGCATGATGGAAACGCCTTTTGCCTTGCATAACATAAATAGATTTTATTCGTTATACTAACGTTACTGAGTTTAAGTTAATTTGGTGTTAAAATATGTTCTCTAATCTCAGTACCGTTTGTTTATGTTTTGAAGTCAGTCGCGGCATCTTTCAGCTACGAGTGAAACGAGAGGCTGCGGTCTGAAGTTCGCAGTTCCCCTGCGAACAGCAGCCCTTCAGATTTCGGCGACACACTGGCACGAGAATTAGTAGAGAATAATTGAATACACTTAAATTAAAATGCTACTTTTAAATGTTACATTTTTTATGTCTAAAATGCTTGTTAAACAAGTTTAAATGTATGTAATGTTGTAAACTATGCTGTATTCACCCAAATGCATTCAATTTGTCTTGTATTTTGTCCATGTGTTCTTGCTTAATAATAAATGTTCATCTTTTGATTATTGCTGTTGCCTCTAGTAATTCTGTGTGTGTGTGTGTTTAATTTCCAGTCGATTTTAAGCCAGCAATATAATAATTTTTAAAGGGGTCATATGATGCGATTTAAATTTTTCCTTTCTCTTTCGAGAGTTACAAGCTCTTGGTGCATAAAGAAGATCTGTAAAGTTGCAAAGACTAAAGTCTCAAATCCAAAGATATATTCTTTATAAAAGTTAAGAGTCAACCACGCCTACCTAAAACGGCTCGTTCTAACACGCCCCCACATACCGATGAGCTTTGTAAATATCGACGCGTTTCAGAAAGGCGGGTCATAGAGGAGAAACAATAATGTACAGTATGTGGAAAATAATGTGTTTTTTGAACCTTAAACCGCATAAACACATTTCATTACACCAAATACACAAAATAATGTTCTTTTTAGCAGCATCATATGACCCCTTTAAACAATAGGTGACTTAAATAAAACAACCCAGCATGTTTGGTAAAAACATTTAACCCAACCAGCTGAGTAAAAATAACCCAGCATCTGTTCTGTCCAATATTTACCCAGCGCTGGGTTGCCAAATAACCCAAGGGTTGTTTTTAACCCAGCATTTTTTAGAGTGTAGGAAATATCTGCAATAGAAGATATTTCGAGATTAACAGTGTCTATGAATCTGATTCATTGCAGTGCTTTCATAGTGGAAGCACAGAGCGACTGTTGTGTGAGCAGACAAATACGTGAGGGCCGAGAGGTCAAGGTTTGGCTGCTTTTTCTGGTTGGATACCACATTTTGTAACTACACCATCTGGATCTAAAAGCACATTTCTCTATTGATAGGACCTTATGAAATCTGTTTTATTTTTTTCCGTCAAATTTTTTTTCGGTTTTAATAATCAAAATGCATGTCTAATCAATTGAATTCATACAATTGTAACAATTTAATGGTTTATTCAAATTTGAACAATAACAAAATAACAAATTATTTTCAGAAATTCTGTGTTGTCTGTTTTATTTTTTTTCTGGATTCTCTTTTAAGATTTAATACAAATTAATTTTGTTAATTTATACACCATTTATACACAATGGTGGCGATCAAATGAATGCACAAAGCTTTAATAATTTATTTAATCTTTTATAATGTAATTACAGTTTTTTTCAACTGCTTACACACATTTTCAAAGCGTTGCCTCTTTTTTTTTCAAAACTTTACACACAAATCCAAGAATTGCACACACAAAATGCAAAATGCCTCACATCTCTTGCAAAATGAAGCACTGCATTCAAAATACCACAAACACATCTCAAAAGCAACACCTTTGCCATAATATTAATTAATTTTAGATTTGTGTGTGTTACATAGAGAATTGTGTGTTGTGTTTTGCAAAAAGTGTTTTATGAAATTGAAAACTGAGTCAAAGGCTGAGAATAAGTGTATGGTTTTTGCAGATTTGGTGGGTGGTTCTGGTGTTTGGATGTCAGGTTTCAGAAATTGTGTGACAAGTAAAGATTTTGTGTGTAAGCAGTTGAAAAAAAACTGTAAATGAAAATGTAACAACCCTTTTTTTGGCAAACAAAAAGTTAAAATAAACTTTTTTTTTTTGAGTGTTAGTGAACAGCTTTGAGCTTCTGGTTAAATCAGTGAAAATGAGTTTTCTCAGATTAAATGGTAAAATGCTTGTAAAGTGACTCTCAGAGCAGCTCTGGAGATGAAGTTGTGAACTGTTCGCATATACAGTAGTAAGAGGGTAGGCGCTTAAAAAAGCCACAAGCATCACACTTTGTATAGGATTTGTATAGGACCCCTAAGATTTGTAGTACAGCATTGGCTTCCTCTATGTATAATGATGACCCAGCGGTACAGGTCCGGTTCTCTATGTTCAAGAACAGCCTCTCACAAGACAGAAAATCATAGCTTTATCCATTATTTATTTTATTCTCCTTTTTTTTCATTCTGTCTTTATCAATATATCTAGGCTACAAGAGGAAGTTTGGAAGTTTGCAACAGTAACGGATGCCAAATTATAAAGTTGTTGCATGCACACACTTGTGGTTTCTGTGCATTTTGCTTAACATTAAAACTATACAATGTTCAATATTTTTTTTGAGTATTTAGAATAAATTGTTTTACTAAAGGTGAAGTGTGATAAATGTGTAAAGATAAATTATTTTAAATGTTTTCATTTCTAAATACATTTTGCATATTTTAACAATAAAACAAATAGTATTTGCTAAAACATTGTTGGCTTTTGCTCATATAGACTTTAATAGAATTCAATTTAATATTTGTAAATAAATAAATAATTTAAAAAGACAAAAAATAACAAGTCACTTGACTTTAAACATTTTTCACCTGTATATATTAGAATGATTTCTGAAAGATCATGTGACAGAAGTGAATACAACAGTAATGGCTGCTGAAATTCATTTTTGCGTCACAGGAATAAATGACATTTTACAATAAGACTAAAATAGAAAATAGTTATTTTAGATTGTAATATATTAAAATCGAAAACATGTTTGTTTTACAGCAAAGTTGCACATTTGTAGTTTTACTGCTTCTTTTGGCATCCCCTATGGAAATGCAGAGTTATAAAAAAGGTCTTAACCCGGTATTATTACATTGACTCAAACACATTATCCTTTCATGGCCCACTGTGATTCTGGAGTCACAGCGGTGAGCACAAATAGCTCTTACATCACTCCAGAGTTAGGAGCTCCAGTATGCTGGAGGCCCATTGTTGCATTTGGACATATGCGTGGATTCCATAGAGGAGAGCATAACGCGTCTATTTTGGTCTCATCTCACCTTAGAAGGCCCTGATTCTGCTCGTGTCAGCAGGCGAGCCGAGCGTCGCTCATAGCGTGTAATTTATCTGCCGTCGCCTCTTGAGTAAACTGACCGAAGCATTTATTTCCGGTTATTTGACAATGTTTTACATCTGCCAGTGTTGTTTAATAAAACAAACCACCTGCTAACCGCCAATTTGGGTGTATATATACTTTCTCGGCTAAAACGGCACAAGCACTCAGTTTCTCAAAAGGGCAATCATGCACCGATACCAATGCATGAGGCAAAGCAAGCAGATGTGAACGGCTCTAGCTGTTCATCTCCACTAAGCAAGAATGAGATGTGGGGGAGGAAGTCATTTTTCCCTCTGATGAATTTGGACACGAGTTTTACCGTTTGCCGCCCAGATCATATGCAAAGCAATTCTCTCCATCGCTGCCTCTCTTATCGTGTGTCTTTTTATCAGGCTATAATCACTCGTGAACTCTGGAGCACATCTATCCCACTGTCTCGCTCTCTTAATGCGGTTCCACTCGGGCGATTGCGCGTCAGGATCTGGTGGGTGTGTGTTCGTGTGGGAGGAAGTGCATGCTGTGTGGGACGACTTTTCCTTTCCAGGTTGATGCCGAGGCCAACTGATTGGCGCCGTATCGACTGGTTGTGCAGGCAGGTACTGTTTAGAAGAGTTTGTGGAGATTGAGTACACAGTCGAAAGAGGAGAGTCGAGGTATCCTGGGGAGTGAGAGTGACTCCAGGGCTTTGCCTCATCAGGAAATAGCAGCTGGAACTCACAGTAAGAGATCCCATAAGTCTATGTAGCTGTCACCGCGGAAACAAAGGTGGTTTCGGCAGGTGCTTCTGTCTGTTGTGTTTAGTCGGAATACTGTTAGCCATGTTTTGAATTCCCACATCAGATGTTGTTTTAATGTTGCAATGACGTAAATCATCTTCACTTGTTTTAAATGAGAAAAGCAACTTGGTTTGAAGAAAACCAGCAGTGATGATACAAGAGCTCATCTCATTTTACTGATTAAGTATCAGATTATGTAGATTTGTAATCTGTAATCAGATTACTTTTACTTTACCATAGTATATCATGCTGTTACACTTCTAGAGTGGGAGTTGACAATGTTAGGGAATGTTTTCCTTTCTAAGCTGTCACTTGTGTCAGAAAAAGTCAAATACGATGTGAACCTGCTGAGTGGCGCTCATGCTAATTAGCTAGCCTCACTAG
>NW_015647543.1:0-529 GCF_001515625.1 Sinocyclocheilus rhinocerous
CGCTGAGTTTGTGTAATGGAAACAAGCCTGTCGCATTCACAGCACGTAAATTCATCCACTTCTCCCTGAAGACAAGAACGTGAGGGCCGGTCGACTGGGATAAGAGTCCAGTAAACTTTATAGTGAGCTACACAATGACTGACTGACGAGAATAAAACACGTCATCACATTATGATCATTTTCACTGACTGTAAACGAAAGTCTGATTTAGTCAGCCGAGGTGACTTTCCCTCACTGTTGTGAAAGAACGATTAGTGAAGTCCACATTAGTCTCTTATGAGGCTCCATTTCAATCAGGACGCTCCCTTAGAAGACAGCTGCCTATGTAGACAGCGAGGCGGCTCACTAGATCAGAGTGCAGCGAGCAGAACAGACGAATAGCAGCGCTGGAAACCTCAACTTCAAGCTTTTAAAAAGCGATTCAAATTTAAAACTACTTTAAACTTCACGCTTTTTAACCTGCTTTCTCAAGCAACATATAACACTTTTTAATCTAGTTCTTCTTTTGTTAGAAATGAACTGGTTCTGC
>NW_015647544.1:0-152 GCF_001515625.1 Sinocyclocheilus rhinocerous
TCTTAAGGACTACCGTGGACAGCTGACTCCTAAAGTTTTTGATATCCTTCATATTCTGTGTGCAGGTCAGTTCACAGCAGTGATGGAAATTAATCTTTTCCAATAAATTTAAATTGATTTTTAACTTTTATGGGCATTCTTACCTTTATAAA
>NW_015647544.1:803-950 GCF_001515625.1 Sinocyclocheilus rhinocerous
ACTGTTGTATAAAATAAATATCACATTTGTAACCATGCTGATTTTTTAAGAAAAAATGGCACTCATGGTTACACCTGTGCAAAATGATGCCCTTCTTGTGTGGAGTTTAGCTGAAAACACTGAGCAAATTGGAGCGTGTGTGAAAAC
>NW_015647545.1:0-700 GCF_001515625.1 Sinocyclocheilus rhinocerous
GTGTTGTAAGAACGTACAGGGATACTTCAGATATAATAAAGCTGACTCATTAGGTGGTTTTTCTCATAAAAATTGTATGATTTATTGTTAATTCAACAGAATATATGGGAGCACTAGGGAATATCAATATGGTGGCGCGGTGGCTTCACTTCTATAACATCATCAGCAATCTAGTTCTGCGCTGTGGCTTCACTTCTATAACATCATCAGCAATCCAGTTCTCTGTTATAGATCAGTGGTGTAAACTTATAATAATGTATTACTACAGTCATGTGGACTTAACAGACACATGCACACAGCAGCCATAAAGTCCTCAAGACACATCAGATTTTAGCCCCAGGGCTTGTTTAATACCAGGTTCAGATACCCATCCCTTCTTACAAGAGAAGCAAATAACGATCAGTTGCAAAGCTACATGAGTCATGACAGTATAAGAATTTATATATATATATATATTTGTGTGTGTGTATGTATTTATTTATTGTTAAGAAAGCAAAATTATACACAAGAATAAAACATTTTGACATTGTTCTTTGGGGAGGAACTCCATCTTTGAGTTGAGCTGAATCTCTCAGTTGAATCTGCTGGTTTTGAAGATGAAGATGAAATTTATTCACTGTGAAAACTTTAGATAATGTTTCTTTGTCATGTCACTTGTAATGTTTGGTTAGGACAGATTTATCCAGATGATATTTTATTG
>NW_015647545.1:983-1277 GCF_001515625.1 Sinocyclocheilus rhinocerous
ATCTTCTCGTGCCGTTTTAAACAGTTTGCTGAAGTAAAAGTCTTTTCACACTCAAAGCACATGTACTCTCTCACACCAGTGTGTATTTTCTGATGTTCTTTCAAACTTTGTTGAAATGAAAAACTCTTTCCACACAAATTACATGAATGTGTCTTCTCCTTTGTATGAACATTCATGTGCTGCTTCAGGTCTGAAGCTCTCAAAAACATTTTCCCGCATTGATCACATGTGTATGGTTTCTCTCTAGTATGGATCTTCATGTGTATCTTAAGGCTTAATGATCGTGAGAAACTT
>NW_015647546.1:0-166 GCF_001515625.1 Sinocyclocheilus rhinocerous
TTTGCATTTACTTCTAGATTTATATATTAAGTTGCTAAAGCAAAATATTTAAATTACCTTTCTTACGTTATCACAAACATTCTAAATTAAAACTTACCATTGACCGAAACAGTCAGCTCTACTGCCTTTTCTTTTGCATTTAAATCTTTATTACAAGCAATCAATC
>NW_015647546.1:766-916 GCF_001515625.1 Sinocyclocheilus rhinocerous
GACACTGCCTCGATAGTGCAAGTGACAATTCCTGTGTCAACTGTGCAGCGGGCAGCTCACTTAATATAGTGCAGACGCGATGTGATTTGAAGCCATTTTGCATTTTGAGAGAGAAAGAGAGCGCGCGCGGTGATTCGCTCACGCTGTTTG
>NW_015647547.1:0-311 GCF_001515625.1 Sinocyclocheilus rhinocerous
GTATATTTTTAAAGCTGTACTTTTACTTGTACTTAAGTACAAATTGAGCAAAATAATCTACTTCGTTACTTTTAAATCATAGGTCGTTACTGAGTACGCCCAGAATTTGAACTGATATTCAAACCTTTGACTGCACTTCAGTAGCCAATAAAGATATCCGATCGTAAAGCGACCAATAAAAGCCCTGATATCTGAACCGGGAAAGACAGTGAGGGAGCTCAGTGTAATTTATGGACTCAAAGTTTGGAGAAACAAACTACATGGTAGTGTTATCATAAATATCTATATTTTGATACCGATACTGAAATATC
>NW_015647547.1:402-766 GCF_001515625.1 Sinocyclocheilus rhinocerous
GCTGCGCCTCTCTTTCCTCTCCGACAGTGAGTTTGACACGCATCCGCTTCCTGTCAATTACAGTCTGAATGTCCGCGCGGGATTGCAGGTATTCCGCATAATTTTAATCATTCCCGGGCAAATGTGGCCAGCGCTTTATTGTAACATGAGAACACAGTTATGTAATCGCAGAAAACTGGATGCGAGCTCTCAAATAGGCCTAACTTATACAAAAAACTGCCCGTCCTCTCACTCCGATATTGTTTGTGCGCAGACTGTGTGCAATCGCTTCATATAAATATCCTAGTCTGCCTAATTGCATCACTACATTGTACAGACTAGGTCAAAGCCATCTGATGTTCCATTTATCTAAATAAATAGGCCT
>NW_015647548.1:0-908 GCF_001515625.1 Sinocyclocheilus rhinocerous
TTCATTCTGTGGCGAATTCAAATGCTTCTCAGTGAATCTCGCGGCACTGTGCAGTAAAAATGTCACAAGATCAACTCTGGTTTCCAAATAAACCTGTTCTGAGCTCAGACCATTTTGCTTGTGCTGCGTTGTGCTCAATTATTGGTCACAGCTGATGAATGTCTGCTCTGCACAGCTCAAACGAGTAGCGCCCTTTCGTTACGCTTTTCTTTCATTTGCCGGTTGATGTTTCTCATATGCAGTGCTTATGTGTTGGCCAACGCGTTGGTCACACCAGTTCGACCGCTTACAAAATTTAGTCGCACCGGCAGAAAAAAATGGTCGCAGTCTGGAGAGCCCGGTGTTGGTAATGGAGATTGAACTGTTTTACAGAACAGCAGACACTTGAAGTAGCATTCAGTCAAACTTTATTTTTTATATTTTTAGTAGACCAAATATTACTATTTTATACCAGTGGAGGTATGCATTTTTTGTTAATTAATGGCAGTCATACATTTTTTTTTACTGAATGCACCATTAAAAACTTGTTTCCAGACTTTAGTGGGTCATGTGAATGTGACTAAATCACTTTTATGTTGGAAAAATAAACTGTTGAATGGTATTTTAGTTGTGTGATTTGTGATAAAGGTATAGAACTCTGGCGCTCGAGGTCCATGTTCCTGCAAAGTTTAGCTCTAACCTTGATCAAACTCACTGACTGTAAAGTGAAAATCAACCGATGTTTTTACGCTGCAAACATGCAGAGTTGTAGAACTGGTGGATCGACATGAAGATAATGCATTCTAAAAATCTAAACAATTGTAAAATATTTTTGTTATTTAATAAATATATATTATATTAATTAATTGAGTGACTGATAATAATAGTTTAAATTAATATAATAATTGATACTTTTGACATCCATTTTT
>NW_015647548.1:918-1156 GCF_001515625.1 Sinocyclocheilus rhinocerous
TATTTGTGCAGGTCTTAAAAAAGGTCTTAAAAAGTCTTAAATTTGAGCTTAAAAATCCTGCAGATACTCTGTATTATAAGCGTCTATGGATTAGTTTTTTCCACTTATGTGACAGTTTAGGAAGTGAATAAAGTGGAAGGTTGCAGGTTAGGGTCAATAAGCGATATCTTTATATTATTTCCAAAACTCAAGATTTGGACAATATTTTTTTGTTTGTTTTTCGTAGCAATATCTAGCA
>NW_015647548.1:3659-4789 GCF_001515625.1 Sinocyclocheilus rhinocerous
GACTGCTCTTGCCTTGTCTTCTACATACCAGTTTGCCATTGTCTGACCTATGCCTGTTTCTGACCACGTCTTCTAAATAAAGCTTGCAAATGGATCCGCACGTCTCACGTCTCTTTCGTCCCGTTACAGAATACTCGGCCGCACAAGGATCCAGCAGCTGTTCAAGTGGACATGGGCCAGGTATGGACACCGCAAGGATTTTATTAGCCCTTAAACAAGACACGCGATCTTTGGAGACTTATATTCGAGAGTTTGTAGCCATTGCTCACTACTCGGATTTACCGGATATTATTTTAATAGAGTTTTTTTGTGATGGCGTGAATCAACCTCTTCAGTCAAAACTTAGATGCGAGGGTCCGCGTTCGTCACTCAGCCAGTTTTTGGATTATGCTTTGTTGACCGTTGGCTCTCTATTCACTGTGGGTGTCGCGGAGGAGGAACGTGACATCATGTTCGTGCCTGTAATGGCGACTGTGAGATTTTGTCAGCCACAAGCTCAGGGACATTCAAGTTTATTGATCGCTACTCCGGTGATTCAACCCGTTCGTGAAATGGCGGCCGCACCGAAGCATGCTCACATAATGGCGGTGACAGCGGAGCCTGTTCACAAAATGGCGGCGACTAGAATTCTCCGTCATGTCACTGCTGCCCTTAATGAGTCAAGTCAAGTCATCGCTGATCATTCTGGGTCAAGTCAAATCATCACCGATCGTCATGAGGTAAGTCAAGTCACAGTTGCCCTTCATGAGTCAAGTCACAGTTGATCTTCATGAGTTAAGTCAAGTCACGGTTGATCGACATGAGTCAAGTCAAGTCATCACTGATTATTCTGAGTCAAATCAAGTCATCACTGATGATCATGAGGCAAGTCAAGTCACAGTTGATCATCATGAGGCAAGTCAAGTCACAGTTGATCTTCATGAGTTAAGTCAAGTCACAGTTGATCTTCATGAGTTAAGTCAAGTCACAGTTGATCTTCATGAGTCAAGTCAAGTCACAGTTGATCGTCATGAGTCAAGTCAAGTCACGGTTGAGCGTCAGGAGTCAAGTCAAGTCACAGCTGCTCCTCATAAGTCCAGTAACGTCTCAACTGATCATCCAGAGTCACGTCACATCACAGCTGATCATCC
>NW_015647548.1:4860-7220 GCF_001515625.1 Sinocyclocheilus rhinocerous
TGAGGCAAGTCAAGTCACAGCTGATCGTCATGAGTCAAGTCAAATCATTGCTAATTATTCTGAGTCAAGTCAAATCTCAACTGATCATCCAGAGTCACATTACATCACAGCTGATCATCCAGAGTCACGTCACATCACGGTTGGTCATCCAGAGTCATGTCACATCGCAACTGATCATCCAGAGTCACGTCACATCACAGCTGATCATCCTGAGTCATGTCACATCACAGCTGGTCATCCACAGTCTGGTTACTTCCTGTCTGCTGCACCCAGAAGTCCGAGATCAGTTCGTCTGTACTCCCGACTGGTATCTAGCATGGAGGATCCACCGCTGGTGTCAGCAGTCGCAGCTGGTATCCCCAAACCCACTCACTCTAGCCCACCTGTTCCTGAACTAAGTCCCCTGTCTGTAGCGCTTCCCACTATGGGGATTGCTTTATGGTGTATTTGGGCTTCATACACCACCACTCAAACTCTAGAGACAGCGGCGGCCACTATGATGTTTCCAGAGGTGGCGACTGACGCTGCAGAACCTCCCGAAGTAGTGGTGTTCGCTGCTGTTGTCCCCGAGGCGATGGCACCTGCCGCAGCTTCACCAGAGGTGGCAGCACATGCTGCAGAACCTTCTGAGGCGGTGGCGCTCGCTTCAGCTCCTTGCACGGTGGTGGTGCCCAGCAATGCACCTTCAGCCTGTCTTGTCATGGTCGAAGGAACCATTACTGAACTCTTCCTGTATCCTGATGGTCCTACTGTAGAACCTCCAGAGGTGGCGGCATTCACTGCAGAACCTCCAGAGGTGTCAGTGGTATCCACTTATGAACTCTCGTCCTGTCCTTTTCCGGCCAAGGAGGCCATCTATAAACTGTCTGCCTGTCCCGTCACAGCTATGGAGGCCGTCTGGGAACTCTCTGCCTATCCTGTAACGGCTATGGAGGCCGTCTGTGAACTCTCTGCCTGTCCTCCCAAGAACCCACCTATGTACTCTTAACCCTGCTTGTCATGAGCCCAGAAACTAAGAACGCACACCATGTCTGCCCTGTTAACCCTGTCACTGCCAATCCAGTTCCTGTCTTGTCTATCAAGCTCAAGGAGACTGTTAAAGAACTATCTGCATGTCCTGTTCCGGCCCTTGAGACCGTAAATGCACTGTCTGTCTCCTGTGTTTCAGTTTTCCCTAGACTCCAGTTCCTGCCATGGGTTCCTGATCACTCTGGCCCGCCGTGGTGGTCTTCTGCTTAGTCTACTCCACCGTGGTGGTCTTCTGTCTGGTTATGGTGGGCTTCTGCTCCATCTGATCCGCCTTGGTGGTCTTCTGTCTGGTTATGGTGGGCTTCTGCGCCATCTGATCCGCCGTGGTGGTCTTCTGTCTGGTTCTGGTGGGCTTCTGCTCCATCTGCTCTGCTGTGGAGGTCTTTTGCTCCGTAAGCTCCGCCCTGGTGGGCTCCTGCTCCGTCTGCTCCACCCTGGCTCCCTGCTCTGCCGGTTCCATCCTGGTTCTTTGCTCCGTTCTGGCTTCCTGCTTCGCTGGTTTTGCCTGGGTGCCCTGCTCTGCCGGCTCTGCTTCAGTCCCCGGTCTCTCCATTTCCACGTGGATCTGGCCCTCCACCCCTCCCCCTGTTCTGCCTCCGCTCCACCACCCTCCTGGATGGTACTGCTCTAGGTGCGTCTGGAAGCCGCTCCTTGGGGGGGGGCGGTGCTCTGTCACGAATCATGTCCATGAACTTCCGTCTGCTTGCCACCAGAGGTCGCCCTTCCATTATATTGACTCTCACACCACACAGACTGTTACACATCACCCTGGACTACATTTCCCGTGCTCCATTGCACTAATCACAAGCTCACCTGAAACCAATCACACACAGCTGCTACCAATAACACACACTATATAAATCAGTCTCACACCACCATTCAACGCCGAGTATTGAATAATATGTTCAGTATTATGATTTTACTATAAAGATATTGTAATGATGTAATTGTTATTGTAATAATTTTGACATTTAGGCAATTTAGAAAATATCAGGAGAAATGAAGAGACAAAGGAAAATGGAAGTGAAGGGGCAAGTTCAGAAGAGAACTTTTAATTATTTTGCATCTCCCCAGCCTAAGGATTTCAAACTTTTTTTATGTGATGGCCAGACAAAAAAATAGGGTTGTCCTTGTTTCAGAATTTGTTGGGTGTATGGGATGGAGTGTGAGATTTCCGGGCCCGAAATGTTGTCCCAGTCCAGCCCTGATAGCTTGTACGGCCCCTCATACATTTGTGTATTTGTTCTATTGTAGTTTGTTTTCTTTGCTCTTTCTTTATCACTGTTTATTTGTCTTCAGTAAGCTTGAGTTGTATTTTTAGTCAAGTATTA
>NW_015647548.1:7392-7650 GCF_001515625.1 Sinocyclocheilus rhinocerous
ACAGTCACCTGAGTTCTGATCACCCGCACCTGCTGTCACCAATCAAGCCACACTACAAGTACACACACATCACAGTCACTCACCGTCCGGTCTAACGTTCACTCCTATGGACTGTTCTGGACTCTCTCAGCTGAACTCCCCTAGAAAGACTTACCTTCCTTACCTTCTGCGATCCTCCAACGACTCCTTGGAAACTGATCCGTGATCTCCAACGAACCTGCAATAGATGCAATAGATACGTACTCAGCTAAGAACCCC
>NW_015647548.1:10654-14649 GCF_001515625.1 Sinocyclocheilus rhinocerous
GCCCTGATAGCTTGTACGGCCCCTCATACATTTGTGTATTTGTTCTATTGTAGTTTGTTTTCTTTGCTCTTTCTTTATCACTGTTTATTTGTCTTCAGTAAGCTTGAGTTGTATTTTTAGTCAAGTATTATATTTTTTAAATTATATTGAAAATAGTGGTAAGAATTATAAAATTTCAAAGGTATTAAAAAATTTGATAAAATAAAAACTTAATTTAAAGAACAAATAATGATATCACAATATATATATATATACATCATCATTATCGTGAAATAAAATTGCTCATATCGTGATATAAGATTCTGGTCATATCATCAACCCCTAATACCTGTCAGGGATTCGTCACAGTCACTTCAGTCACCATCCAGGACAATCACCAGATCACAGTCACCTGAGTTCTGATCACCCGCACCTGCTGTCACCAATCAAGCCACACTAGCATTTCTGATTTCACTTCTTAAAGGAAGAGCGCTGTTGTGGGCTAAGGCCATATGGAATGCTAATAGTGCCATAATTAATTCATATGATGCCTTCACTAACCATTTCAAAGAAGTGTTTGGCCATACTACAGGAGTGCTATCTGTGTCCGATCAGTTACTGCGGCTGCGCCAAGGCGCTTCTTCCACAAGCGACTACACACTGCTATTCAGAACGTTGGCGGCGACTAGCGGGTGGAAGGAGGCGGCTCTACTTAGCGCATACCGGCAAGGATTGAATCCCCGTGTTCAAGCTCAAATGGCTATTTATGATGTGAATTATTCATTCACAGAGCCAACCGAATTTCCCAGTGTCTGTCCGCATGCCACACCACCGAAGCCGCCCACTAGTCTGTCGCGCCCGTCATGGGTTCCCCAGTACCAGAGCCGATGCAAGTAGACACCTCCCGGCTCACCCCCTCGGAACGTGCTCACCGCCTCGCGGCAGGTCTGTGCCTTTACTGCGCTGCAGCTGATCATTACATCAGGACCTGCCCAGTCAGACCCCCACGTCCAGCGGTGAGTACCCTCGAACTAGATCCTGTCATTTCCACGCTATCTATGCTATCGGTACAACTACTTACCTCAGACCTTTCTGTTACAGTCCCAGCCCTCGTCGACTCGGGCTCCTCTGGCAATTTCATATCCCAGGAACTATTGAATCATCTCCATCTGCCCCGCAAACGTCATGCCCAGGAACTGCGAGTCGAGACCATCCAGGGAAAACCGCTAGGACGTGGGTGGGTGAAATATCGAGCACCAACACTGAAGCTTAAGATTGGCACTCTACACGAGGAGGAAATCACTATTTTGGTACTGGAGGGACCCACCGTGGATATCATCCTGGGACGCCCCTGGCTAGTTCTCCATTCTCCAGAGATCAGATGGGACTCGTGTGAAGTGACTCGCTGGAGCGAGCACTGTCACCGCAACTGTCTCAAGTCATTACCCACTCCGCTCCCAGGAACTCACTCAGCTCAAGTTGCATCTACCCTCATCGAAAGTCCCGAACCTCGGGAGAAGGTCACGGTCCCATCTGATTACTTGGTGTTCCAGGATGTCTTCAGTAAGCAGGCAGCCACCCAGTTACCACCTCATCGGCCATGGGACTGCGCCATCGACTTGCTGCCTGGAGCAAAACTCCCCAAGGGTAGAGTATACCCATTGTCCATCCCGGAGCGCAAGGCGATGGAGGAATACATCAAGGAGGCTCTTAACCAAGGATTCGTCCGACCTTCCACTTCTCCAGCTGCTTAAAGACGAGGGCCATGTATCGACTATCGGACTCTGCACTCCCAGACGGTGAAACTGCCCTATCCACTTCCCCTGGTCCCGGCCGCCCTCGAGGAACTCCGTGGGGCCTGCATGTTCTCCAAGCTGGACCTGCGAAGTGCGTACAACCTCGTTAGAATCCGGGAAGGCGACGAGTGGAAGACGGCATTCATCACACCATCTGGCCACTATGAGTACCTTGTAATGCCGTATGGGCTAGCCAACGACCTCGTTAGAATCCGGGAAGGCGACGAGTGGAAAACGGCATTCATCACACCATCTGGCCACTATGAGTACCTTGTAATGCTGTATGGGCTAGCCAACGCCCCGTCAGTCTTCCAGGGATTCATGAACGAAGTGTTCCGGGAGTTCCTCCACCGCTTTGTGATTGTCTACATCGATGATATACTCATTTACTCCCGGAACGTGGCCGACCATCGCCAACACGTAAAGCAGGTCCTACAGAAGCTCCGTCAACAACATCTCTTCTTGAAGCTGGAAAAATGTGAATTCCATCGCCCCACTGTGCAGTTCCTGGGTTACATCGTCGGCCAAGAAGGGATTCAGATGGACCAGGGGAAGGTTGACGCAGTCAAGGAGTGGCCTCTTCCCCAGACTGTAAAGGAGCTCCAGAGATTTCTAGGATTCGCTAACTTCTATCGTCGATTCATCAAGGATTTCAGTTCCCACACTGCTCCATTGACTTCCATGCTTCGAGGAAAACCCAAGTCCCTGTCCTGGACCACCAGCGCCCACGAAGCTCTCACAAAGCTCCAAAGAGCCTTCAGCACGGCCCCCATCCTTCATCATCCTGATCCGGACATTCCATTCATAGTGGAAGTGGACGCCTCCACCACCGGCGCTGGGGCCGTGCTGTCCCAACTGTACGGTGAGCCTCCTCGCCTCCAGCCTTGCGCATACTATTCTAAGAAACTGACCCTCAGCGGAGCAGAATTACGACGTCGGCAACCGGGAGTTGCTGGCTATCAAACTCGCCCTGGAGGAGTGGCGGCACTGGCTGGAGGGAGCTAACCACCCATTCACCGTGATTACAGACCACAAAAATCTTCAGTACCTCAGAGAAGCCAAGAGACTTAACCCTCGCCACAGGGGAAGGTTGATGCAGTCAAGGAGTGGCCTCTTCCCCAGACCGTAAAGGAGCTCCAGAGATTTCTAGGATTTGCTAACTTTTATCATCGATTTATCAAGGATTTCAGTTTCCACACTGCTCCTTTGACTTCCATGCTCCAAGGAAAGCCCAAGTCCCTGTCCTGGACCACCAGTGCCCACGAAGCCCTCAGAAAACTCAAAACAGCCTTCAGCACGGCCCCCATCCTTCACCATCCTAATCCTGATGTTTCGTTCGTAGTGGAAGTGGACGCCACCACCGGCGTCAGGGCCGTGCTGTCCCAACATTATGGTGAGCCTCCTCGTCTCCAGCCTTGTGCATTCTATTCGAAGAAACTGACCCCAGCGGAGCAGAATTACGACATAGGAAACCGGGAGTTGCTGGCAATCAAATTCGCCCTGGAGGAGTGCCGCCACTGGCTGGAGGGAGCAAATCATCCATTCACAGTAATTACCGACCACAAGAATCTTCAATACCTCAGAGACGCCAAGAGACTTAACCCTCGCCAAGCCCGCTGGGCATTGTTCTTCACCAGGTTTCAGTTCACAATCACCTATCATCCAGGAAATCGCAACAATAAAGCCGACGCCCTCTCACGCATGCATTCTCCAGACTCGCCTTCGGATCCTGAACCCATTCTCCCTCCAGCCCTGATTGTAAGCCCTATTCAATGGCACATCGATGATGACATCCGAGCCGCCACGCTTACCGAACCTGCTCCGCTGGGAGGCCCAGAAGGGAAAACGTATGTGCCCACTTCCCAACGACAATCCCTTCTGGGCTCAGTTCACAATGTACCGGGCTCTGGACATCCAGGCAGCCAACGGACCCTCTCGCTCCTCCAAGCTCGGTACTGGTGGCCTAGTATGACCCGTGATATCATCAGGTACGTCCACAATTGCTCAGTCTGCGCCATGTCCAAGACCCCTCGTCACCTCCCCGTAGGCAAGCTCGTGCCGCTGCTGATCCCACGTCGACCCTGGACACACATTGGAATCGATTTTGTGACAGACTTACCCAACTCAGACGGCTGTACCTGCATCTTGATAGTCGTAGATCACTTCTCCAAAGCCTGTAAGCTAATACCCCTCAAGGGACTTCCAACCGCTCTCGAAACT
>NW_015647549.1:0-1005 GCF_001515625.1 Sinocyclocheilus rhinocerous
CGGTCGTGACAAATGTGGGGGCTCGTCCTTAAATTTAGACACTTGGTTTGATAAACTTTTGGAGGATGTGGTTGTTTTTTTTGTTGGTTTTTTTTGGTTGCTTAGTGGGAGTTCGTCTTTGGTAAGTATTGGCTACTATTTTTATAGTTGAGGCTGAGTTTAGTGTTGGATATGCCTTTCCCTGTTTAGGTTTAGCGGAGTATCCTTAACGGGATGCTCCGATCTTTTTTTATTTTAGTTTGCTTTGTTTGTACGGTGAAAGCAGTTAGAGCAGTTGTCTCGGGAACACGTCCGTGTTTTGTAATGGTGACTCGTTAATCGGTCGCTATTTCAAACGCTGGTTTACAGTGTATAAAAACCCGCTGCAAGTAACTGTACGAAGATTAGGGATGAGTTTAGATAGTTTTGAAATTTAGTTAGAGGGAATTGCTTATCTAATTTCTACCCCTCAAATATTTTTGGAAACATTAAGTAGCTGTACTTTTGTCTTTGATATTTGAAATGTAGTTAGAGGGAATTGCTTATCTAATTTCTACACCAAGTTTTTTTTTTTTGAAAAGTAGCCATACTTTTTGTCTTTCACAATGGCCTCAAAGGTGGAAGAATTTGTTATTGCTCCGTCTGAAGATTTGTTAAATGATTTGACTAAAGATCAACTAGTAGAACTTGCAGGCCACTATAAAATTAATTTGGTTACCCAAGATAAACGTTTAAAAGACAACATTAAAACCTTAATAAAGACAGAGTTAATTGAACGCGGCGTTTTAGAGTTTCAAATTGCAGAAGATGCTTCAGCTTTTGTTAATGCGACGTCTACAATGTCTCACCTAACGTCTGAACAACAAAAACAATTGTTGGTAATTCAGGCTGAGATGAAAGGAAAAATGTTAGAAGTGCAAAATCACATCGAGTTGTCTAAAGTCCAGTTACAGCAACAACAGTTTGAACTAGAACGCTATTGGTTGGATTTAATAAGGGATGGTAGGCTTGCTGTTAATGGTGGAG
>NW_015647550.1:0-1478 GCF_001515625.1 Sinocyclocheilus rhinocerous
TTATTTATTATTAGTATTGTTATCAGTAATAATATTAATTTTATATAAATAAAATAATAATGTGATTGTAATATAATGTAAAAATATTTTAAATAATATTATTTCTATTAATAATAAATACATATGAATACATTTAAATAACTAATATATGCTTATTTTATAAATAATTATTGTTATTGTCTTATTTATTATTAGTATTGTTATCAGTAATAACATTAATTTTATATAAATAAAATAATAATATGATGATACTATAATGTAAAATATTTTAAATAATATTATTTATATTCATAATAATAACAAATACATATTGTAATATAATGTAAAAATATTTTAAATAATATTATTTCTATTAATAATAAATACATATGAATACATTTAAATAACTATTATATGCTTATGTTATAAATAATAATTATTATTTTCATTATTAATAATAATAATAATATTAATAATAGTAATATGCTCAAACTAAAATCCACAATTATAATTAGTATTTTTGATGTTTAATTATTATAATTCTTGTTCAGTAATTTGTTTAATTATGTTGTTGATGTTGAATGAATTGTATTTATTTATTTATTTATTTATAATGTATATATGTATTTTTGTTTACTGATTGATTGTAAACACGTCTGCTGGGGTTGGTTTGTGCTCTATGTCAGGGGTGCTGATCGCTGTCGTCACTATATGGTGGAGATGCAGAGCAATGGGAAGTATGTGATTCTCGGGGAGGATCGGGCTCATTCCTCTCTCACAGATCTGGTCCAGTATCACACTCAGGTGGGCATCATGCCCTTTATGGAGCTGCTGACGCTGCCCTGCGGTCAGGTGAGTGTCCTGCACTCCACTCACAGCTGTGTGTTCAGTGTAGAGAGAGAATAACGCTGGTTTGTGTGTGTGTGTGTGCAGATGTGTGATCAGGAGCCGGACTATGAGGAGCTCAAAGCTTTTACATCATCGTCGTCGTCGTCTGCGGTGGAGCGTCCCGCTGAGGATCAGGACATGGACACGGGTTCACATAAAGTGCACTTAGAGATGCAGAGACTCTTCCTGCCGCCGAGAGGAAACACAAACCCAGAGTCCCACAAACCGCCGGTGCTCAAGCGCATCTCTGACCGCCGCAGACGAGTCGAACCCGCTCAGATGGAGCACAAGGACGACGATCCGACCAGAGAGAGCAGACCGTTCCCCCGACTCTACCCCTCCATACGACTGGCCATGAGAGAAATCCAGCAGATCCAACAGGTACAAACACACATGCACGGGAGATACAGAGGAGATATGTGACCCTGGAGCACAAAAGCAGTCTTAAGTCGCTGGGGAGGAGATACAGAGGAGATATGTGACCGAGATATGACGATGAGATATGATGCGATTTCAAGTTTTCCTTTCTCTTTGGAGTGTTACAAGCTCTTGGTGCATAAAGAAGATCTGTAAAGTTGCAAAGACTAAAATCTCAAATCCAAAGAGATATT
>NW_015647550.1:1648-1891 GCF_001515625.1 Sinocyclocheilus rhinocerous
TTTTTTTTGCACCCTCAGATTCCAGATTTTCTAATAGTTGTATCTCGACCAAATATTGTCCTATCCTAACAAACCATACATCAATGGACAGCTTATTTATTCAGTTTTCAGATGATGTATAAACCTCAATTTATTTATTTATTTGTATACACACAAATGTCAAAGCCTTAACTAGTAAAAGCTATTTTTCACAATGCTTTGAACAACACATGTTGTCACAGTGGAATATATTTGGTGATGACG
>NW_015647551.1:0-1073 GCF_001515625.1 Sinocyclocheilus rhinocerous
AAAATTCCTTGGGGGGGAATTACAGGTTTCCTGGCTGGAACGGGTTCTTGAGGGCGCTCTGGAGGAGCAGGTTCTGGGGGACGCTGTGGAGGACGCTCTGGAAGCACGGGCATAGGAGTGCGCTCTGGACTGGATTTGGGGACTGAAGCCCTCTCTGGGCTTAACGGGAACAGGAGCCGACACTGGAGTGAGCTCTGGGGCTGGAGCCGACACTGGAGCGAGGATGAGGGCCGAGAGCCATCCTTTTCACCTCATCCCTTCTCTTCTGGTTACGGGTGAATAAGGCAGCCGGCGGGCTTGACGTTGCGGTGGCCGGCGGACGTGGGTCAGCCGCAGTCGGCAGGCTTGAGAATGACGTGGCCAGCGGGCTTGACTTCGGAACGGCCGGCGAGCTGGAGAGTGCCGCGGCCGGCAGGCTTGACTGAAGAACGGCCGGCGGGCATGGGAATGCCGCAGCCGGCTGGCTTGCCTGAGGAACGGCAGGCGGACTTGATGGCGGGCTGGTTCTGGCTCAATGCCGGACGCTCTCCAGACACCGGAGGATCTCTTCCCTCCAGCTTAGTCCCTTGGCGTCTGGGAGGTCCAGAACAGCGAGTTTAGCGTGGCGTCGTCTAATGCCGTAGCCGCGGTGAGCCTGCAGAACTCCCAGGAATACTCGACGAAGGGGAGATCCAGACGAGCTAGGGCGGTGAACCGAGCTGCCGCTTCCATTGCCACGGAGGAAAACCGGGAAACAAAAAACTTTTCAAAACGGAAATAAAACAAGGGGAGAGGGGGCGCCACTTACTTTTCTGTTATTGGTCTGCTGTTCTGTCACGGTCACTCGGGGAAGAAACGAGGAGATCCAGGAGAATACGTTATTCGAAAACTTCGATTTTAATCAAACAAACAAAGGGATACAAACACAAGAACTCAGGTATGACGTTTAACAGCTGACACAGACTCAGGGAAACACAGGGTTTAAATGCAAGGGCAAATGAGATAATTAATCAAACACATCTGGAACCAAATAAACATAATGGGGACAGGAACAGGAAGACCAAAAATGGGCAAAAGAGGGAGGGAAACACAAG
>NW_015647551.1:1168-1589 GCF_001515625.1 Sinocyclocheilus rhinocerous
GATTATCTCGTCATCCAACCCCAGCAGGAAGCACGCACCTAGAGCGGCGTCGTGCCAGCTCACCCGGTTAGAGAGCTCGAGAAAATCCTCCACATATAGCTCCAACCTCAGACCGCCCTGCAGCAAACCCCACAGCGCGTCCTCAGCTGCAGTCATCTTTTTTGGCACGCAGGAGGCACGAAGTAAGTGTAAACAGTCTTTAATAACGAAACACAGGGGATAATCCAACATAGAACTTAGCAAACTCACGTAAACAACCAGTAGTGAACAAGTAGATCCGAACAAAGGAACAACAGAACAGGACGCACTAAATACAAGGGATAATTACAAACACAGGTGCAAGGAATCTTAATCAAACCAAACAAGAACAGGAAAATGACCATATAAGGAAAACCAGGAACTATGACAGGGGTAAAACAAG
>NW_015647551.1:2308-9161 GCF_001515625.1 Sinocyclocheilus rhinocerous
CAAGTGGATGCTGCACACTGGTGGTGGTTGAGGAGAGACCCCCCCACATGATTGTAAAAGCGCTTTGGGTGTACAACAATACACAATAAAGCGCTATATAAATGCACCATTCATTCATTCATTCATTCATAATAATCCACTAATGTGTAAAGAGAATACTGGCAAAAATAAAAAGACTGGTGTGTGTGATCTACTGATTTACTGATGAGTTACTGATTAAGACAATGAAAGAAGTCCAAAAATAAATCCAAGAGTCAGAAATGTGTATACATAAAGAGAAAAAGAAAAAGAAAAAGGCCCATTTGTAAGGAAGAGAACAAACACTCCATGTGCTGATTCAACAGAACAAGCTCCTCCCAGCCACTGTATGTACAGTACCATTATATTAAAAGCAGACTCATCAAAGACAAGTTGAAACAACTGTGCTCTCCAGTGGATTTAAACAGTTATTTCCTCTCAGTTACACGGTACAGTTATTATAATGACTCGCTGGGAATTGCATTTTATTATCTTTATAACATTTTTCTGGGGTGAGTAGGATCCTTCTAAATCTCTTAATTTGCCATATTATAACATGCAGAATATGAATTGATTTTACTTTAAATTCTGTTCCAGGATGTGATTCTCTGGAGAGTGTTGACCAGAATACAAGAGTTCAAACTGCTGTTGAAGGCAGATCTGTAACGATTAATTGTAGATATGAAACCAGTGATCCATCCCCGTATCTCTTCTGGTACCAACAAAAGACGAACGGAATCCCCAAATACCTGATGATAATAATTGCTACAAATGTTCAAAATGACAAAGACTTTGAGGAGAGATTTAATGCAAATCATGACAAAACTTCAAAATCAGTTCCTCTGATGATCCAGGATGTGCGTGTGTCTGACTCTGCTGTGTACTACTGTGCTCTGAGGCCCACAGTGACTGAAACACACTCAACACTCATACAAAAACTCATGGTGCTGAGTTACATCTTCTGATGGTTGATGATATTTGCTATTTGTCTCTATTAACACTGTGATTAGTTAGTTTCACTGTAGTTATTAACCTAAAAAAAATATTTAAAACTAATATTTATAAAATATAAAAATGTTACATTGATTGACTTGTACAGGTATTTAGATTTCCCCTATCAGAAGTAAAAAAATGTATATTCTTATTTAAAATCCATGCATTCATTCATTCATTCATTCAAAATTTGTAAAATTTATATACAATTTTTAATGAACACGTAACAAAATTTATTGTCAGCTTATAATAACTCGTGCAATGCAGAAGAGGGTGACAAGCACATAATTATTCAGAAGAGCTCTTGAGCTCCTCTTTTGATAAAAAATTCCTCCTCTATTTTCATAAACAATGTTCTTTTTAGTCATGCTTTCTTTTTCTGAAGATGATTTGGTCACTCCTCACTGTAACACCATGTACACTTGCATTTGGTAATTTCCTAAACTTAAGCATTAAGATATGTACTCTGCAGCCCACAGTGACTAAAACACACTCGACACTCATAAACAAACACACAACTTCAAAACATCCACAATTACACAAATGTACAAATGTAGTACCTATAGAGAGGTTGTACACAGTTGAATAGCTTAATGAAATCATAGTTTAAAAAATTTTAGTTTTAGTTTATTTATTACAACAAAATCACCACCAGGGGGAAGCATCTCTTAATTTCTTGTGTGAGACTGTTCAGTTGCTGAAACTATCAAGAGAAGCTACTAAGGACAGTGAGATCTGCTATAAGGAGAGACTCACATCAGTTGTCTGACTTTTACTCTCTTCAACTCTGAGCAATAATATGACAAAATGGCTGATTATTACTCTTTTCTTCATAACACATGGTTTCGGTAAGAATATTTCGTTATTTACACTCGAGTTACTCAATATCTTAATATCTTGAGTTACTTTACTTACAGTAATATCTGATTGTTAATTTATGCCCCATTTTTTTCAGTATGCTGGGGACAGGACAGTGTCGAGCAGCATTTAAGAGAAAAGACTTCTGCTGAGGGAAATCAAGTGACTTTATTGTGTAATTATACTCTCATGCGTTCTGCTAATGCTTATCTCTTCTGGTACAAACAACTACCAAATAGATCACCAACATTCATTCTGAGTGACTTTTCCATTGGGAAGGGAACTACAGAGCCTGAATTTCAGGAGAGATTTCATGCAAAACTGGACTCCACATTAGGAACAGTTCCTCTGATGATCCAGGATGTGCGTGTGTCTGACTCTGCTGTGTACTACTGTGCTCTAAAGCCCACAGTGACTGAAGCACACTCAACACTCATACAAAAACACAACTCTCTGGCACTGATGAGAAATGCATAACTACTGTATAATGAATCAGTAATAATTAAATAATAATAAAAAATATATATATATTAGTTGAGAATAACAACATTAAATATACCATATTTCAATAGTACAAGTCCTTGATTTTTTACAGCTACTTCTAATAATATCAATTGCTCTGTCTTATAGAATTAGTTTAGTTCATTAAACTGAAAAAGAGTCATGAATCAATGTATGTGAAGAGACTGATAAAAACCAACATCTGAACATTGAAAAGTCACTAAAATGCACCCAGAATTGTTCAGAATTGTTATTTATATAGCGCTTTATTGTGTATTGTTGTACACCCAAAGTGCTTTTTACAATCATGTGGGGGGGTCTCTCCTCAACCACCACCAGTGTGCAGCATCCACTTGGATGATGCGACGGCAGCCACAGGACAACGGCGCCAGTGCGCTCACCACACACCAGCTACAGGTGGAGAGGAGAGAGAGTCATAGAGCCAATCAAGTGGTTGGGGATTATTAGGAGGCCATGATAGACAAGGGCCAGGGGGGCAATTTGGCCAGGACACCGGTGTTACACCCCTACTCTTTACGAGAAGTGCCATGGGATTTTTAATGACCACAGAGAGTCAGGACCTCGGTTTAACGTCTCATCCGAAAGACGGATTGTGATCAGTTTCGTTTTGCATTACATTACAGGATGTTATTCTCTGGACAGTGTTGAACAAAATACAACAGTTCAAACTGCTGTTGAAGGAGCAGCTGTAACAATCAGCTGTCAATATGAAACCACTGATATATAACCAAATTTCTACTGGTACCAGCAAAAAGTAAATGGAGTTCCAAAAGGAATGCTGAGCAAATTTGGCTTTCTCAAGGAAAGATTTAGTGATGATCTCAACACAATTTCTAAATCAGTTCCACTCACAATCCAGGATGTGCGTGTGTCTGACTCTGCTGTGTATTACAGTGCTCTGCAGCCCACAGTGACTAAACACAGTCAACACTCATACAAAATTCTGAGTAGTGTTGTTGAATGATGTGACTAATACTTCCACAAATATGAAGCCTGTGTCATCTTAAATCCTAATAATAAAAAATAAGTTTTTTATTGCATAAAACACACACACACAGAGATTACCCACACAATTGTCACATACTATGCTAAGAAACTGATTTGCCAATTGCTAATTATATAATATGTTTTTACCTTTATAAAACAACATACATGCAAATGTAAAATGGCAAAATCGAATTTCTTTAATTCATATTCAGCAGTGACTGCATTGAACCCTCAAACAAAACAACAAAAAAACCAAACATCATTGCACCACTGGCATAAAAAATCAAATAATAATAATAATAAAAATTGGTTGTGATGTCACTGGCCACACCCACACCACTCATAGACAGCAGAGCTCCTCCCCACTGCAGTCATTTATCTGTTCATCCATTTTTACCATTTATCAAATTTAGTTTATAAGCACATGTACAAACCTCAAAAAACATGCATAGCCAACCTTAAAACTATTATCAAAATCGGTTTAAACGGAAGTTTTAAAATGGAGAGATGTCTACTAGTGATTGTTGCAATATTTTCAGGTGGATATAATTAGCTTTTTTAACATCACATGGTAATTTAACAATAATATCTTGCTGATGGTTTAATGATGTCTCAAATTTAATTGCAGGTGCATTTGCTGACAGCATTAGTCCAGTTAACAAGGATATAAGCAAAAGAGAAGGAGAGTCTGTGACAATGAGCTGCTTATATGATACAAGAAGCAACAATGTTTATCTTTACTGGTACAGACAGTATCTAAACCGAGAACCAGAATATTTACTGTATGAAGGTGCTCGATCATATAGTGGATATAAGGATACACCAGATGACCATCGCTTTCAGTCGACTGCATCTCAATCATCCACTGAACTCACTATTACTGGTGTAACTATGTCAGATTCAGCTCTCTATTACTGTGCTCTAAGAGTAGCAGCCCAGTGATACAAAATGCCTGAGAAGCTTTACAAAAACTCACACACACTGTTATTACTTTGAACTACAGAAATCAAATGAGTATCAAACCACAGAAATATATTTTATTAACCACAAACTATAAATGAAAGGATATGGTAACACCTGTGAACAATAAATAGTGGTTCCCTTTCAAGGGAACGTCGAACTGCGTCCTCTAGGGGTCGCTATGGGGAACGCCTCGTCGTGACCCGTGTCTGAAGCATACATTGAAAAAACACCAACAACACGCTGGCCGGCGACAGACCATGACGTCACTACGGACCCACCGCTGCTGAGGCACGGAGGAGGATGGGCTCGTGGGGATCGCAGGTGGATCCGGCTGATGAGTTTAAAAAGGGTTTTTTTCCCTCTCGCGCTCGTCGGCTGTGGACGAGAGTAAGCTGCTGCTGGAGGATGATGTTATTTCTTTAACATCGTTTGATCCGGGGGCCGGTGCTCTGCTGGGTTCGGCCCGGTAAGAGCAGGAGATGTCTGAGGACGGCGAAGAAGCTGAGGCTGAGCCTTCCCAATCCTCATGCTCTGCGTATGGAGAGTTTTGAGCGTTATCTTTCTTACGCATTCTTCGATTCCAGCATACGAGTTATGCCAACATCGAGGCGATGCGTGAAAATGGCTATGGGAGGATGCCCCTGTAGAAAAGGCGACTGGCTATCTATCTATGGGTGAGACGTTCTCTCTTAAAACTCCCTCCTTGCCATCTCGCTTGGATGGCAGGGCATACGCAGCAGCAGGTCAGGCTGTTGCTTCGTTGCACACGATGCGGTGCTCCAGGCATATTAGGCTGACCTGCTGGAAGACCTGGATAAAGGCCTGATGAGGTAGCTGAGTTGTGCCGCACCACGGATATCACTCTCCGTGCTACTAAGCATGGCGGCTATGGTAGTTATGGAGAGACAACAGTGGGTGAACCTGACAGATATCGGGATGGAAGAGAGGGGCTTTCTTCTCGATGCGCCGGTTTCGCCCTCCGAATTTTTTGGTGAGATGGTGGTCGAGAAGTTCAGGGAGGCAAAGGTGTGCTCAGCGGCCTTCAATCCTTCATTTCACGATGGTCCAGGTCTAAGCCCGAACAGCATAGGGGTCCTGGTCCGTCTCGGTCTGAGGATCAGAGACGGGCACAGAAGGATAATGTCGCGGCTCGCGATCCTTCCCCGCCTGCGGGTAGGGGTAGAAGGAATCGCGGGTCAAAGGGAGGTAGGCAAGACCTAGGGATGTGATCCAGACAAGGCATCAGCGCTTTCGTCCGGATCAGAGTGATACTTGAGTATCTACTCGTTTCCTTCGGGGGTCTTACATCTGCCCTTAGCTCCTAATTCCCCTATAACCACCAGCTCTCCACCTGACCGAGGTTAGGTAGGAATTTTCCTGCATTACCATCTCCTATGCTGGACCTATATGTTTGGTTGGTTCTATGGCTTCATAGTGACCACCTTGCTGATGGTCTGGACTAGAGGCTTCTTTGAATCGCCTCTTGAACGGGGCTCCGGCGCGGGAACCATGGTGGGTGAGTATGATCCATTCTATATATATATATATGTGTATATATATATATATATGTATTTGATGTGCTGGTGGTTATGTGTGTATAATCCTTCTGTTAGATTTCTTTGCAGTATTTTCTGGGACCTGGGTGTTTCTGTCCTTTCTAAGGTAGGTCCTCTGTGAGCACCCCTTTGCTGGATTCAGAAACCAGGTGCTTTGGGACATGCGTGCTTTGCCAGGACATATTGTGTCCAGCCAGTATGATAGCCCTGGTTCCGGCTTCATGCTTCTTGGATCATGCGGCCAGGTCATAGGCTTCTGCGGGAGACTTCTTGACCATCAGGCCCCCGGCACGACACTGCAAAAAATTCCTGGATGTCCGGGCTCCAGGATATCCCCTCTTGCTGAGGCATCGAGCGGGAAGTATAGGTGGCATTTGCGAGAACCTTCTTGTGTATGCTGTCTCAGGCAGTGCTCCCCTCGCCTTAGAGGGTTGTATTTGAGCTTGCCTCTCCCGTTTGGCCCAGTACCTCCGGGTATCGGTGAACAGATGCCTGGAAATGTTAAATCCATGCTATGGTAAGTGCACACGCTAAGCTCTGTGCACTTTCGTAGACCCCGGTACCTTGGGCACCACTCAACCAGTGTGTCTCTATTTCGACACACTTGGAAGTATCGCTCCCCTCACCATTAAGGGTTACTATGAGCATACTGCTTCCTATCAAGCGCCTGGGTTCGCTCCGTGGGCTGTTCTCGTGGTAATATTAGCAGTGCTCCACTTTACCAAAGGTTGCCTATGAGTGCACTATTCTTTCTGAATTCGGAGTTCTCCTCTCACGTGAGAGTTGAGTTCTCTGATTTTCCCAGAGCACCTGGAACCAGCAGCATTACGTGAACTAGGCCCTTCCTCCGCCTCTCTGATGTGCTGAGTTTTTTTTGGCTAGCTTGCAGTACGCTTACCCTCTGATTTCTAACGATCATGCTGTGCGAGCCCCCTCTCTCGTTGAGAGCTGGGTCT
>NW_015647551.1:9638-27624 GCF_001515625.1 Sinocyclocheilus rhinocerous
CCATGGTTCTGGCCCGCACTCCCCTCAGCATGGCGGCGTGGGTATACCGTTCCCCATAGTGACCCCTAGAGGACTCAGTTCAAAGTTCCCTTGACAGGGAACGTCTCAGGTTACTTATGTAACCATGGTTCCCAGAGTAGGGAACGAGACACTGCGTCCTCTACGCTTCTTGCCATGCTTCGAACGCAAGCTTCAGACGAAGAAGTGAATGACATGTTCTCCCGGCGCCTACTTATACTGTAGTCGCACCGGTAGTGACGTCATGGGCTGTCGCCAGCCAACGTGTTGTTGGTGTTTTTTCAATGTATGCTTCAGACACGGGTCACGACGAGGCGTTCCCCATAGCGACCCCTAGAGGACACAGTGTCTCGTTCCCTACTCAGGGAACCATGGTTACATAAGTAACCTGAGACATTCATGAACAGAGTTGGGAGAAAGAAAAATTACTAACGGAATAAAATGTTAATGATAATAAATTGTAATTGTAAATTGAGGAAGACTAAATAACTGGTCATTAATTAGCAGCTAGAGCAAAGAATTAAAATATCCCAATTGTTACTTTTCCCCTCAAGAATAACATATCAAAATAAAGAAATAGTGTTATATATATTTTTAAATATTTTCAGTAACTAAATCAGTATTATTTAATAATACATTCATAAACATAAATGTTTGCAGAGTGTAAGTAAATGTGAGAAATGGCTATTGAACATTTTGCAATACACAAAAGAAAGCAGGAGAGGGTGATATTCACTTTATATTTACATTGTTAACTATGTTCATCTGACAGTGCACTGAGTGAGCTCCTCCTCATTATCATTAACAACACCAAGGCTTTGAATAACAGACTCACAGTTTCAGGACTGAATCAAACTGCTTGGATATTACTCTATCAAGCAATGAAACTATGGTTGGAAGTGTTGATTTTTGCAATAGTTATTGCTGGTATGATGCTGGTTAATTTATTTTAGATTATTTATTTGATACTTATTTAATTTAATTTGTTTCTATTTATTTATAGTACTATTTGAAACATGATTATCATATATTTGCAGAATGTAGAGCAGAGGATACAGTTGATCAGCCAAATAAACACGTAACTGAAGCTGAAGGAGGATCCGTCACATTTCAATGCAAATATACTGCAACTACAACAACAACACCAGAACTCTTCTGGTACATCCAGAGAGCAAATTACATTCCTAAATACATTCTGAGGAAAAACAAATACAATGGAGATCAGGGCACTGAGTTCCAGGAGAGATTTCACTCTGAAGTGTCATCAGATTCAGTTCCACTGACAATCCAGAATCTGCGTGTGTCTGACTCTGCTGTGTACTACTGTGCTCTGAAGTCCACAGTGACTGAAAGTCATTCAGCTCTTACACAAAAACCTTAATCAGTGCAGATCTCCATTTTGTCAAACAATCATAAATCAGTCATCATTTTTCTTCATTCATTGTCACACATGTATATATACAAAAGCTTATTATTATTATTATTTAATCTATATTTTAAATTAACCAATATAATTAATTTTAAAATAGAATAAATGTTCAATGACAGTCAAGCTTGCTGTGGGTTGGCAGAAAAGGGGGCAGGTCTTGATATCAGCAATCACACCCACATTATTAATATAAAGCATATCAGTTCTTCAGTGCATTCATTAACCTATGATTTATGTACACTTAAAAGTAATTATGGTAGGCTATAATTTATCATTCAAAACATCATAGAAGGACTGTCCACTTTTAAAAACAGTTTAGATCTGAACAATCAACATGGAAATATATTTTTTTATCCTCATAATCACATCAGGTAAAACTCACGTTTAGCAGTTCTTAGTTCAACATGTTAAGCAGTGCATTCAATTACATACATGTGTAATTCTTAACGTATCCTTTTTAGTTATATTGAAAGGATTGAGGTTGTCTTATTTATATTACTTCCAGGTGTGTTTTCTGACAGCATTGGACCAAATGAAGAGGATAAGGGTATAACCAGGAAAGAAGGAGAAACTGTGACATTGAGCTGCTCATATGATACAAACAGCAAAAATATTTACCTTTACTGGTACAGACAGTATAATAACCGAGAACCTGAGTTTTTATTGTATGAAGGTGCTCGATCATACAGCGGAGCTGTATAATACCACATGTACCACTGAGACTGTAAATAACAGAATGTGGGAACACCTGCTGAACAATTTAGGAGTGCAAGAAGAGAGTAGAGAAATGGTGATATAATAATGAACAAGTAAAAGTACTATATGTTTAGAATTTTTTGTATATTTAATGTCTTGCAATTCCAAGTTTACAGACCCCACCAAAAAAACATGTTGTGTCATCTGACTTCTTATGTGAAGTACAGAAAATCATAAAAATATAAGTTATGTCTTCTATTTAGAAGGATAAATACGAATTGTAAAGGAAAGAATAATCATGATTTAATAAAATTTTTAAGACAACCATTTGCCTCTTGTAGATTATTCTAAGATCCACAGTGCAAGATTGGGACAGAAAAAAGTCACTGTGATTAAGTTGATATGCATTGTTCCCTGTTATATTTACATTATGAAAAGAAGAGATGGGATTGGCTATGATGTCAGTGACCACACCCACACTGTTCATAAACTGCAGAGCTCCTCCCCACTGCAGTTATTCATCTATGTATCGATTAATTTATTTCATGTATCAAATGTTTACAAGTTTGCATGTATGAACCTCAAAAACGATGAGCTGTGATCAAAACCAATTAAAACATTTAAACCGTGGTTTCAACATGGAGGTGTGTCTGCTAGTGATTCTCATAATTTCAGGTGAATATAATTTATGCTTTAATTATCAAATGTTGCTTTTGAAAAGAATGACAGATTGATTCATGGTATGGGCTGATGGTTTAATGTGCAACTACAATTTTATTACAGGTGTGTTTGCTGACAGCATTAAACCAAATGACAAGGATACTAATATGATCAAGAGAGAAGGAGAGTCTGTGACACTGAGCTGCACATATGATACAAGCAGCAGTTATGTTTATCTTTACTGGTACAGACAGAATCCTAATAGAGAACCTCAGTATTTACTGCGGAAAGGTGCTCGATCATACAGCAGCTATGATATACCAGACCCTCGTTTTCAGTCGACTACATCCCAAACATCCACTGACCTCACTATTACTGATGTTACACTGTCAGATTCAGCTCTCTATTATTGTGCTCTGAGAGTAGCAGCCCAGTGATACAAAATGCCTGAGAGGCTTTACAAAAACTCAAACACACAATTCTTGCTTTAAAAGTCAGTAATCAGACGTGTATAATACCACATGTACCCCTGAGAGTAAATAACAGAACACCTGCCGAACAATTTAGGAGAAGAGAAGGGGTGATATGATAATGAACCAGAACAAATTGATGTTTTACAGCAAAATAAATTTGACATGTTATAGAAAAATTTTAAACTTTTACTTTTGTTTCACATTCAAATTAAAACAGACAAAATGAATTCCTATGAATTGCAAGAACAATGATGGTTTAATGATTGTGTAGGACAACTGTTTGGCTTACATACAGTAGATTATTCTAAGATCCACCGTGATGGCATAAAAAGAGTCACTTTTTTATAAGGTTGATAAGCATTGATTTGATTCCATTTAAAGTAGTTAACATCAGTTAAATCAATATAAACTAATCCTCTGTATAATTACATTATGAAATAAAAAGGAATAGAGGATTGGTTGTGATGTCACTGACCACACCCACAGTATTCATAACAGCAAAGCACCTCCCCACTGCAGTCATTTATCTGTTCATCCATCCCTATCATTTATACCATTTATCAAAAGTTTGCATATTTATGAATCCCAGAAATGATAAACACCAAAACCTCCTAAAGCTGTGATCAAACCAGTTAAAATGTATTTAAACTGAGGTACTGTATTAACATGGAGATATATAAATTCACTATTACTGGTGTAACTCTGTCTACAAATGCCTGAGAAGCTTTACAAAAACACACACACACACACACACACTGTTATTGCTTTGAAAACGACAGTAATCAAATATTTATCATACCACTGGCATATCTTTTGTAAACCATTGAGACTGTAAATTACAGAATGTGGTAACAGCTGCTGAACAATTCTGAAATATGTGAGAGTGGAGAGGACAGAGTATGTCATCAAATTAGAAGAACTTATGAACATATACTTCAGGTTTGAGACTTCTCTTAATTTTTATTTATTTATTTTTTTAATGGACGAGAAAGCACAATTTTTAAAATACCCATTACTTTAGAGTTGATTATATCTAGTGCGGGACCAGATAGGATCTGAAATTGTCAGAGATATATATCCATACCATAGTATTCTGTTGTAATAATTAATCTTCAGGTGGAAATCCTGCTGAGAATCTAGCCTAATTTTTCATGTGCTAAGCAGAATGAACAGATGTAATATAAACATAAACAATAAAAATTAACAGTATTAAGAGTAATTATGTTTTTGATTGATATACAATAGCTTATGTTTGTCAGTGACATCTAAAACAGTGGCTCTCAACCAGGGAGCCGGTGCACACTAGGGGTCCGCAACAACCTTTCAACAATCAAAGTGGGGGGGGCTGTTTACCTACAAATCATATTTGCTTTAAGAACTTTGTTGAGAATCACTCTTATAAACTGAATTTAATAATCATCATTGTCAATGATCATCATGTCTATCAGTTATGGTTGGTAGGCAGTGCATGTAGGAAAATCAAGATCTCATCAGCACTGAGCTGTTCTATAATTCAGCCTCAAAATAAAAATTATTTATATTATTTTACATTTTAATCACTCTTAATCTTAATATCTGTGATGCACAAGCTTTACCAGAAAGATTTAACAGCTACACTGAAAAACAATTCTGTATAAGCAATTTTCATTTAGAAATGTCAAATTTCATAAAGAAACAAGTAACACAACATTCTAAAATAGAAAAACTGAAAGTGTGTTTTCTTCAGCTTCAAAAAATCATCAATTGCACAATGTAAAGGGAGATTTAAGTCCTCACTGCACCTCACCAAACAGCTCACCAACATGAAAAGGAATGCACTTCAAAATGCCATAATATAATATATAATATATAACATTATATATACTAATACATCATTGATCTTTGTAATATAACAAAAGTACAAATTTACCTATAAATAAATGATAACGATAACAAATAATCCATGAAAATAAATTCAACTTCTGTAATTCTATAGAGAACCAGGAGAGGGAGATATACACTCTAGACTGATGTTGTTACAGTGAGTATCTGACATGAGCTCTGACATGAACGTGTTATGTACGGTGGCCGAGAAGTGCTAAACAAATCACAATTCTGAAATCAAAATAACAAATTACAAACGCAAATGCAAGTCTAAAAAACAAAATAAAAATTCAGAAAGCACAACAACAATTCAGAAAACATTATAATAAGTCAGAAAACACAATGACAAATTCGAAAACAAAATAACAAGTCAGAAAACACAACGACAAATCCGAAAACAAATTTACGAGTCAGAAAATACAACGACAAATCAGACAAACCGGAAAAGGTAGGTATAGTTTGAGACAGCGCCATTGGTTTGGGATTACTCACCGCTGACTGGACGAGACATCTGTCAATCAACGTATACAGGAATAACCAGCCGAAGAACAGCAGAGCCCTGGTAGAAAGTTCGGAGATGGTATTAAAGTAGCTCAGTTTAAATGTATTGTATGAATTGCCCTTACTATGGAATAAAAAATACGGGGTGTCTATTTACATTTAGTTAAAAGTGGCCGTAAATCATCAGTTCCAGTGGCGCAGATGGATAAGTGCCTGCTGTTGGCTTTTTGACGCGATCGACCCGGGTTCGATCCCACCTTTTGCCAAACTTTTTTTTTCTCATAATGTTTTCTGAATTGTTGTTGTGCTTTCTGAATTTTTATTTTGTTTTTTAAACTTGCATTTGCATTTGTAATTTGTTATTTTGATTTCAGAATTGTGATTTGTTTAGCACTTCTCGGCCACCGTAGTTATGAGCTCCTCCCTTGCTTATATACAGTAATGATTGCTCTGAATCTCTCTCTTTTCTCAGTTACTTTGCTTTCACTGATTGATTTGTCTGTTCTTTGGGTATCACTTTATCATCTTGAAGAACAAACAATGAAACTATGGCTGATGGAGATATTAATAATATTGGGATTAGTTGTTCTTGGTATGTTTGGTATATTACTCTTGAATGTTTGGTTTTATTTCTACATTATAATGCTGTGTGTCACAGAATTACTCTTGTGTGTTAACAGGATGTCAGTCAGATGACACAGTTGATCAGCCACTTAAACATGTTACTAAATTTGAGGGAGAATCAGTAACATTGGACTGTAAATACACTACAACCTCACCATCACAAGAGCTTTTCTGGTACATACAGAGAACAGAAGAATCTCCTAAACTTGTGTTACAAAGGAATTCATACGGAGGAGGAAGTAATGGAACAGAGTTCCAGGAGAGATTTTACTCTGAGGTGAAACCATCAAAAGCAACATTTAAAGTAAGAGTAGTGAATATTCACAAAAACTCAGTGTCATTTTGCACAGTACATAAAAAGACTTCTTTGCTTTTTTTGATGACAATTTAAAAATTACAGCTCAGCAACAGTTACAGAATGTCTACTTGGATCACATTTTTACTCATTCTTTTTTCATTTTCTTTTGGTATGTAATCAGTTCTTCTATAACCCATATTCTCTCTGTCATGACTTTAGTTTTATGCTACTTAATAATTTTGAGATATTTTGTATTGATTTTCAGAATGCCGAGGAGAGGATAGTGTTACTCAGCCAACCATCTGTACTATGAACAATCATAGTACAACACTTTATAAATGTTTTGAAATAGTAACTCCCCTCTAAAGGAGAGGCCATGATTTTTTACATGGTCAATTAGGGTAATTCTGATTTCATCTGAAATTCATCGGCACCTTCTTCCTCTCTCAGTTCTCTCTCAGTTTAGGGCCAATCGGAAATATACTATGTTCATTTGATCGAATGACAAATTACAGAGTTTTGTTTGTTGTGTTTGGACAAATGGTTCATAAATGTTTGTGATTTGTGTAAAACCTTTTTTCAGCTATTTTAAAGTATTGGTTGGTTGTATTAACTATTGTGAAAACATTTTGAGCACATTGTTTTGAGAAAATTATTTGCATGATTTGTAATTTATATGAAACGAATGAAAATGTTCAATCTGTTTAGGAAAATTACAAAGTATTCAGATCACTGTGTTAACTGTTTTGAGAACAGTGACCTGAGTTTAGAGAAATGTGTCAAATCGATTGAGAAAAACTGTAATAGAAGACAAAAATGCGTTCTGTTATAAAGGCTAACTGTAGTGTCATATATCATATCAAACATCACAGGTACTGATTATTAAGACAATAAAATATATATTTTTTATATTAAATGTGTATAAATAAAGAGAAAAAAGAACAAGAAATCGCCCATTTGTAAGGAAGAGAACAAACACTCCATGTGCTGATTCAACAGAACAAGCTCCTCCCAGCCACTGTATATACAGTACCATTATATTAAAAACAGACTCATCAAAGACAAGTTGAAACAACTGTGCTCTCCAGTGGATTTAAACAGTTCATTCCTCTCAGTTACACGGTACAGTTATTATAATGACTCACTGGGAAAGACATTTTATCATCTTTATTACATATTTCTGGGGTGAGTAGGACCCTTTATTTGCCTTCTATTTGCCATATTATAACATGCAGAATATGAATTGGTTTTGCTTTAAATTCCGTTACAGGATGTGATTCTCTGGAGAGTGTTGACCAGAATACAAGAGTTCAAACTACTGTTGAAGGCAGATCTGTAACGATTAATTGTAGATATGAAACCAGTGATCCATCCCCATATCTCTTCTGGTACCAGCAAAAGATGAACGGAATCCCCAAATACATGATGATGATATTTGCTAAAACTGTACAAAATGAAAAAGACTTTGAGGAGAGATTTAACGCAAATCACGACAAAACTTCAAAATCAGCTCCTCTGATGATCCAGGATGTGCGTGTGTCTGACTCTGCTGTGTACTACTGTGCTCTGAGGCCCACAGTGACTGAAACACACTCAACACTCATACAAAAACTCATGGTGCTGAGTTACACTGATGATATTTCCTATATAGGCCTATCTGCTATATTTTTTATTTTATTTCTATGAACACTGTGACTGTTTAATTCCACTACTAGTTATTAACCTAAAAAAATAAATATTTATAAAATATAAATATATTATATTATACAGGTATTGATATTCCCCTACCATATCAGATTCTGCACATATATTATTTTTATATTCTAATTTAAAATTTGTACAATTTATATACAATTTTTAAAGAACACATATTTTGTAATAACTTGTGCAATGCAGAAGAGGGCGACAAGCACTTGCTCCAGTTATTATTTTGAAGAGCTCTTGAGCTCCTCTTTGACAAAAATCCCCTCTCTATTTTCATAAACAATGCTCTTTTATTCACTGCTTCATTTGCTGAAGATCATTCAGTCACTCATCACTATAACACCATGTACACTTGCATTTGCTAATATCTATACTGAAACATGATGCACTGAACTATGCTTTATAGAACTGCCCCCAAAAAAAGAAAATTCTGTCATTGTTTACTCCCCGTCAACTGTTTGGTTAGACTCATCTTCCCAGAGGGTGGAGCTCACCTTTGTTCAAAGCTACAAAAGTCACTTTGCACAGTACATAAAAAGACTTCTTTGCTTTTTTTGATGACAATTAAAAAATTACAGCTCAGCAACAGTTACAGAATGTCTACTTGGATCACATTTTTACTCATTCTTTTTTCATTTTCTTTTGGTATGTAATCAGTTCTTCTATAACCCATATTCTCTCTGTCATGACTTTAGTTTCAGGCTACTTAATAATTTTGAGATATTTTGTATTGATTTTCAGAATGCCGAGGAGAGGATAGTGTTACTCAGCCAACAAAAGTTCAAACTGCTACTGCAGGTGAAACTGTGACTATTGACTGCACATACAAAACCAACGCTTTCCCAACACTTTACTGGTACCAATACAAAGCAAATCAAGCACCAAAATATATGCTGAAGAGATATGCTGGATCAAGCAATGAGGATGAAGACTTTAAGGAGAGATTTAATGCAAATTTACAAACCTCTTCAACGTCAGTTCCACTGACAATCCAGGATGTGCGTGTGTCTGACTCTGCTGTGTACTACTGTGCTCTGCAGCCCACAGTGACTGAAACACTCAACACTCATACAAAAACACAACTTCAAAAATTACACACAAATGTAGTACCTAAATACGTACATAGGTTTAGATGAGTAGCATTATGAAACCATAAAGTAATAGATGTATCAAAACAAGACAAGACAATATGAATTCTGTTGGCCCAGTTCTGTTTTTAATAGGAATCCTTTGAGCAAAATTTAAATCCATGGTGCTGTGGTCAAAATTGACTTTTTTGTATTCATTTAATGAATGTACTATATTTTAGTTCAGTAATGTTTTTATGTTCTTACATTTATTGAATAGTTATGATTCATTTATTATCTGTTAACCACATTTTGAGCATAGACCTGAAAATTACATTTCCAACTTAAATTGAAGCACAGACATAAGTTTGGTCTCTTTTTAAAGAAGACACTGGGCAGCGTATTGCTGTGAAAAGTAAAAATCGTTTTCCAAAACATGTCTTACACTAAAACTGTGTGAAAATATAAACAAAAATGTAAATTTAAACAACTCATGTTCCAAATTTGAGGTTGACATGTAAAAAAAAAAAAGCTTTGATTAAGATTTTGTTTGGGTGAAGGATCAAACATTTGCACTAGATAAAATTCATTTCCCATTTATTTCCAATGTGGTCATTTCTGAGTGTGACTATTTTTTTCAGGACCATTTAATCCTTTCAAATCATGTCAATGATTTTTTGTGTTCACATAACAAGTGCCAAGACCATTCTGATGAAGGAAAAATTAGTCTTTACACTACATGTAAAATATTTCAATCAAAAATGACCAAACAGCACCAGAACCTACATAATACAATAGAAAGCATTGCTGATTTAGAATATAACACTTATAACAAAAATTAAAAACAATACTCACACGCATATCATTCCAAACCTCTATGACTTTCTTTCCTCTGCTGACCACAAAAGAAGATATTTTGAAGAATGTTGGTAGCTAAACAGTTCCATTGACTTTCCATGTGGACAAAATACAATGGGAGTCAATAGGAACTAAAGCTGTTTGGTTATCAACATTCTTTAAAATGTTTTCTTTTGTGTTCAGCAGAAAAAAAAATTTATACAGGTTTGGAACAACATGATCACAATTTTCCTTTTTGGCTGAATCATCCCTGTAAATAGCAAGTCAAGCATGATAACACATTCATCCTGAAGATGGCAATATAAACACATTACTGTGCCATGATATGACCTCAAAAGAACCACTCAAATTGCAGAGTTACTAGGAAAAAAAACAAAGCTTTCATTCAGTCACAGAACACTTTTTTCTTTTCATCAGTGTCTTTTTTGTCTTTGTCACTATTAAGCAAAGATGGCTTACCGGGTTTCATGCATCGTATTCGTGGTTGTCCTTAAGTATGGTAAGAAATCACAGATATATATAAGGAGAACTTTCCTGTTTGTTGCATTTCAATTTAAAAGTCACTGATAACATGCTTATTTTAAATGCATTATGTTATTATGCCTTAACAGGATGCTTTGGCGAGGACACTGTTAATCAGCCAAATGAGAATATAACTGGCGCTGAAGGACAGCAGGTCACAATTAATTGTGAATTTAAAACACTTCAACTAACTCCATACCTTTACTGGTACATTCAGCGCTCTAATGGCCCTGAGTATGTGCTGATGAGATACAAATTTGGATCAAGCAACAGTTCTGAATTTGAAGAGAGATTTGATGCCCGATTGGACTCAAATTCAGTTCCACTGACAATCAAGAATCTGCGTGTGTCTGACTCTGCTGTGTACTACTGTGCTCTGCAGCCCACAGTGACTAAAACACCTCCAAACAATGCACAAAAACATGATACAGTGATATGCAACATATCTTACATGTCAGTTAATCCACAAAAAACTATTAAAATCTTGCTGGTTTTAATGGCAGTATGTATGTGCTTCATTCAGCACTACTTTCATTATACAACATTTGATTAATACACTACAACCCATTCAACTATCTGCAATGTACTTTCACATTTTAAAGCCAGTCAAAATAAACACAGAGATATAGATGCAAAAGCTATTTAGTTGTATTTCCTTATACTCCCTTGTGAAATGTGAAATGAATGGCACTCTAGAGTAATAACTCTCACATAATACTTACATGCTTAAAGGAGGAGGAGTAAAGAGCAGCTCTCCAACACTGAGACAAGGAACTTCTTGTTTCAGTAAACCTGTACTTTTTTTTCCTGACTGGCAAAGCATCATGTCAACATTTGCAGTAGTCCTATTAATAGAATCTCTCCTAATAGGTAAGATTTCAACTAATTATCACTTTAAAGTGGTTTCCATGTATGCAATTCAGAATTATGATTTTAAAACATGGTCATTGCCCTCCTTATTGTTTTCAGGTGTTATTAATGCTGAAGACATCATATTGCCCAACAATGATACAGTAATTGCTAAAGCAGATGAAAAGGTTACGCTATCTTGTAGCTACACAGGCACGGTTTACGATTTATATTGGTACCGTCAAATCCCTGGATCAGCACCTCAGTTCCTCATAATGGAATCGTCTGGATTTCTGGATTCATAACACATGCTACTCCTCAGGTTCCTGGGATAACAATGTTCAACAGAAAAGACACCAAACGCATGGAGCTGGAGATCTTCCCTGCTGCAGTGGCATATTCTGCTCTGTACTACTGTGCTGTGAGGCCCACAGTGAAAGGAAATCCTCTGACTTCATACAAAAACCACAGCGATCCTCAATTGCAAAACAGATATACTGAAATATTTCTCACCTTCTTTCTATATAGATAGAAAAAGAGTTAACTCATTTTAACTCCCTATTTATTTGTGATTATAGTTTGAGTGTCAAGACATTCCATGATGGTAAAAAAACAAGTTGGGATAACAGGTCTATGCATATTTGCATTCTTATTTTATTCAATTTATTAACAGGACCTTAAAATACGCTGTTTTTAGGTTGCAAAGCTTCTGTTCAGTATGTAAGTCTGTAAACAGTATGTAAGTAATATTGTACATAATACAAAGTGTGCATTATTTCATAAGCTAGAACTTGTGAGAATACACAAACACTTAATGCTCACTGCATTTAATTGTGGTGTACTAGTTTCCAAATAAAACCTGACATTAGACAGATGTGTGTCTGCTTTCTTCCACTTGGGGGAGATGTTTTAACAAATACATACAGCTCCATTCTTACAGTCAGGACTTCACATGGAGTTTGAACATCTCAGCAAGTTCCAGTTAGATTCAAGAGGACATTGTATACTTTTTGGGTGTCTTCTATATCATGAATACAATGAGAAGCTGTGTGGAAACTCTTTTAATCCTGTTTGCAACTTGCATGGGTAATGTACCATATTTTATGCATGTATTTTCTCCTACCTGTTAGTTTCATCTGGATTTATAAAATAATTTACTAAAATAATTTACTCTCCTCACAGAATGCAGAGGACAAGACTCTGTTAAACAACCTAAAAGTTTCCAATCAGCATATGAAGAGGAGGATTCAGTAACTTTGGATTGTAAATACAATACTACAAGCTCAAACCCTACTCTACTCTGGTACAGACAAAACAGTTATGACTCTCCAAAATATATTCTACGGAGACATAAGTTTGGAGATGGAGATGAAGCCACTGAGTTCAAGGGACGATTTCACTCCAGACATGATTCTACTTCAAAATCAGTTCCTCTGACAATTCAAAATCCACGTGTGTCTGACTCTGCTCTGTACTACTGTGCTCTGCAGCCCACAGTGACAACAGGATATACAGAGCTTGAACAAAAACCTACTTGAGCTTATAACGTTAGTCAAATCATACATGCTGACATGAGCTTAAAAAGTTATAGCCTAATTAAACAATCCTGAAAATCCAGTGCAGCAGATGAAAAGAAAAGAGAAAGAAAATAAAGCTGCTAGAATGGCCCAGCCAATCACCTGACTTGAATCCAATAGAAAATAAGAACTAAAGATCAGAGTTCATAGAAGAGGCCCATAGAACCTTCAAGATTTGAAGACTCTGTGGAAGAATGGGCCAAAATCCCACCTGAGCAATGCATTCCACTAGTTTCTCCATTCAGGAGGCGTCTTAAAGCTGTCATGACCAACAAAGGCTTTTGAACAAAGTATTAAATAAATTTCAGTACTACTTTTCCCCTGTGTCATTCCATTTTATAACACGTAACTTAATTTCAGAAATTATTTGTTTTGTTTTATTTGTATGTATGGATTACTTGGGTTGTTACCGACATTTTCATGTCAACAGCACCTTTAGAAATATATTTACTGGGAAAAATGGTGACGTGTTCAATATTATTTTACCCACTGTATACACATTTAAGTAGCCTATATAAGTCAGTCAAAGAAGGTGGGCTCCTAATGAATTTTGGTTACGTGTTTACATTTAAAAGTACAGTATACAGTGGAGAAAAAAGAACCCGCCCATTGCCAACTACCCGCCGCTGTGGCTTAACCTTAACAAAGCAAGGCATTTACCTGTCAAGCCGAAAAAAGAAAGATCTGCATCTGTTTTCAAGCGCTTTGAAGTCTCATGTAGCGATGGAAAGCAATTTAGTGCAAATATAAAATAAGGGTGATTTAGAATAAAGATTATATGTTTTACTAGACAAACACACCAGACCAATGTTTGTGTTTCCAAGTTGTACCAGCAGAGGCAGACATGTTAAAATGTTCTTGAAACATACAACTGACTGTTGTACAGTATTGTTAGACACCATATATTATGTTAAGTGATGGTTGAGGTTTTTTTTTTTTAGAGAGATTAAAGATTTTATTTAACATTTTATTTATTTTATCTAGTGAGTATTCAGTAGTATGTAAATTTCAGTTCAGGAATTGTCACAGTTTGGTGTTGAAGTTTGCTGTAAAAGATTCAAAAGTAAGTGTTTTAATGGGAGTGCAGGTTTTAGGGGAGGTACTATCTGGAGACACCCTCTGCTACACAGTGAGGGTTTGCTGTCTAACAGTCTGTGCAGCAGATGAACTAATCCACTGCAAAATGGTGCTCATCTCTTTACTTTTGTTCTGTACTCTTGCATGTAATAATTTTTTATTTATTTTCTTACATTATTATATATTTTCAGATTTTCCATTCTATTTAATTGTATCTTGTGCTTTTGTATTTCATGACAATGGAGTTAATATGGAATCTTATTTACAGATGTCAGTTTTGGGAATGTCATCACACCAGTCCAGCCTGAGGTGTTTGGGACAGAGGGGGACAATATAACTCTGTCCTGTAACTACTCTTCAGCAGTTAGTCTGCAGTGGTATCGCCAATATCCAAACTCAGCTCCTGAATTTCTTTTGATAATACTACAAGGGACAGGGAAAGTTTCACAGAAGTCTAAAATTGTAGAACAAGATCCTCGATTCTCTGGAAAAGTAAATGAAAAGAAAACCCATGTGGATCTGGAGATCTCCTCTGCTAAAGTGACAGACTCTGCTCTGTACTTCTGTGCCCTGGAGCCCACAGTGACAGGAAACACAATGACACTGTACAAAAACCTGACTTAAGTTAATCATCTAGTGGGTTAATTATTAATCATCCAGGAAATTTCTGCAGACATTAGTTTTTGTTAGCTTAAAAAAAAAAATCAATAAAAATAAAAATGTGTAACTTGCTAAAAAACATTTCTCATATTTTGATATATCATTTAAGGTAGTTTTCTGTAGAACCTATAGAATTGTATCTGAGAATGCATTTCGTTTATACCTCAAATCAAAAGAAAGAAAACAATGTAAAAGTGGCTCAAACATATTTACCATTCAAGAAAGAACATTATTTCAAAATAAACATGCTGTTCTAAACGCCAACAGAAGGGGCAACATAATCTTGTGTCATGTTTCACAAGCATTTCCCTGCTGCTCACCCTTGATGATTAAGAAGTGCTATCAACATTTAATTTTAAACACTGAATGGAGTGTTGAGTAATGATTATTAAAGTAATACCCTGGTGAAAATATATATTTTTTACTTGCTCTGTGTAATTATGATAAAGCAAATCCATTAGACATATAGATAGATCTATTTGAAATGCAGCTAGATGGTAAGGGTAAATGATTAGTGATATACTGAAGCTCACAGATCATGTTTAAGTTTCTCTGACCACACCCACATTATTAGTACACAATAAAACTTCACTTGTACCAGTGTATTCAGTCACCCATTAGCTACTCTCACATATTTATTCATTTTATGAAGCCACATTCAGCAGAATTTATTAGTTACAACTCTTCAATAAAGCAGTTTAATAATAAATAAACAAATAAAAAAAATAAAAAATATATTTTATTATTTTTTCCCCCTTTTTTTAAAAAAAGATTTAAAGCTAACTTGGAAGAAATGGAGGAGAAACAAATGTTACTCATGATACTTCTCACAGTTTCAGGTAAATACTGTATTTTATTCAGAACTACAGTGACTCACAACTTACACTTATTCTGTATTAGATCAAGATATATTTAATATTATGTATTCATTTCAGGTTCATTTGCTAATACAATTGAACCAAGAGAAGGAGACACTAATATAATCAGAGAAAAAGGAGAGTCTGTGACACTGAGCTGCACATTTGAAACTAACAGCAATGATATTTATCTTTACTGGTACAGACAATATCCAAACAGAGAACCAGAATATATACTGTATAAAGGCACTCGATCATGGAGCAGTTATAAGGATATACCAGATGGGTTTCAATCAACTACATCCCAGTCATCCACTGAACTTACTATTGTAAAAGCAGCTCTGTCAGATTCAGCTCTGTATTATTGTGCACTAAGAGTAGGAGCCCAATGATGCAAAATCCCGCCGCTGTGGCTTAACCTTAACAAAGCAAGTCATTTACCTGTCAAGCCGAAAAAAGAAAGATCTGCATCTGTTTCCAAGCGCTTTGAAGTCTCCTGTAGCGATGGAAAGCTTTACCGATGTCCACTCTTGTCTTGCTTTGAGACCTGTCGCTTTTTGCTCTTTATAATCCTCCTATTTTCCTTTTAGGGTGGTTGGCTTTGTAAGCTGTTCTTGACAGATAAGAAATAGCAAACATTTTGCATTCTCCAGTTCATACTCATGAAACAGTTAATAATGGCTTCCAGCCAGTCATTACTGCAAAATTGTCCCTGATCAACAAAACCAAAGGATAGATTGTCAAGATTATTTTATGATAATCATAACTTTGTGGCTGGAAAAAAAATTATATTCACTCCCTTGGTTTCAGATACGACCTCAATGAGCATTTAAATAGGCTAGGTGCAAGTTACTGTACAGCTTGTTTTGTGGACAGTAACGTTAATATGATCATTCTTATTTAGGGAAAGCAAATTTATTCAGATTTTATGGATATTTTATATGAGTCTAGGAAGCATGCAAACATTTCATTAGCCAATTTAGTGCAAATATAAAATAAGGGTGATTTAGAATAAAGATTATATGTTTTACTAGACAAACACACCAGACCAATGTTTGTGTTTCCAAGTTGTACCAGCAGAGGCAGACATGTTAAAATGTTCTTGAAACATACAACTGACTGTTGTACAGTATTGTTAGACACCATATATTATGTTAAGTGATGGTTGAGGTTTTTTTTTTTTTGAGAGGTTAAAGATTTTATTTAAGATTTACTCTGCCTACTGTCATTAGGTAAGGGAAAATGTACAGTCAGCCAGTCATCACTGCAAAATAAACCTTGACGGTGATCAACAGGACCCAAGAACAGAGCGTCAGGATTATAATGTGATAATTATAACTTATAAATTATTTTAGAAATAATTATAAATTATTTAGTTTTTATGCATATTTTATATGAGTCTATGAAGCATGCAAACATTTCATTAGCCAATTTAGTGCAAATATAAAATAAGGGTGATTTAGAATAAAGATTATATGTTTTACTAGACAAACACACCAGACCAATGTTTGTGTTTCCAAGTTGTACCAGCAGAGGCAGACATGTTAAAATGTTCTTGAAACATACAACTGACTGTTGTAGTACAGTATTGTTAGACACCATATATTATGTTAAGTGATGGTTGAGGTTTTTTTTCTTTAGAGAGATTAAAGATTTTATTTAAGATTTTATTTATTTTATCTAGTGAGTATTCAGTAGTATGTAAATTCAAGTGCAGGGATTGTCACAGTTTGGTGTTGAAGTTTGCTGTAAAAGATTCAAAAGGATGACTGTGTTTAAGTGCAGGAGTGCAGGTTTTAGGGGAGGTGCTATCTGCAGACATCCTCTGCTACACAGTGAGGGTTTGCTGTCTAACAGTCTGTGCAGCAGATGAACTAATCCACTGCAAAATGGTGCTCATCTCTTTACTTTTGTTCTGTACTCTTGCATGTAAGAATTTTTTATTTATTTTCTTACATTATTATATATTTTCAGATTTTCCATTCTATTTAATTGTATCTTGTGCTTTTGTATTTCATGACAATGGAGTTAATATGGAATCTTATTTACAGATGTCAGTTTTGGGAATGTCATCACACCAGTCCAGCCTGAGGTGTTTGGGACAGAGGGGGACAATATAACTCTGTCCTGTAACTACTCTTCAGCAGTTAGTCTGCAGTGGTATCGCCAATATCCAAACTCAGTTCCTGAATTTCTTTTGATAATACTACATAGGACAGGGAAAGTTTCACAAAAGTCTAAAATTGTAGAACA
>NW_015647551.1:27647-31860 GCF_001515625.1 Sinocyclocheilus rhinocerous
TTCATTTCAGGTTCATTTGCTAATACAATTGAACCAAGAGAAGGAGACACTAATATAATCAGAGAAGAAGGAGAGTCTGTGACACTGAGCTGCACATTTGAAACTAACAGCAATGATATTTATCTTTACTGGTACAGACAATATCCAAACAGAGAACCAGAATATTTACTGTATAAAGGCACTCGATCATGGAGCAGTTCTAAGGATATACCAGATGGGTTTCAATCAACTACATCCCAGTCATCCACTGAACTTACTATTGTAAAAGCAGCTCTGTCAGATTCAGCTCTGTATTATTGTGCACTAAGAGTAGGAGCCCAATGATGCAAAATGCCAGAGAAGCTTTACAAGAATTCACACAAAATTAATACTTTGAAGAGTCTTTAATCAATCAGTATCAAAACACATAACGTTTTTGTAAAAAACAAACAGGGAATGTGGTAACAGCTGTGAATTTGGGAGGTTAAAAGGGTTACATAAGGGCATGTGAATACGATGTATTGCATATTTTGCTCATGTTAGCTTGTTTGTTAGGTTATCTCTTTTCTCATATTATGTTGTATAAGAAGTCTCATTAAAAATTATAGAAGCTCACATATTTGAGCAAAATGGCAATACAATATTGATATAAAAAACAAAGAATTTAAAGAAATAACATATATTTAAACAGCTATGAATGCTCTTTTAATCTTTGGTGCATTGTAATTCAGGACATTGTCAGGACAGGAGGAGGAGTTTAGCGCAGACACTATACAGCATACAGCTGGGTAAAGATGAACATCACTCAACACTGTGTGGAGCAGCTGCTCTGTTTTTAGCTTGTTCTTACCAGTGTAGTGAATGAACATGTTGATCTATATTATTATACTGCTGTCATCAACTGAAGGTATAATATGTTAAAAGTTAAAAGCCCATCATTTATTCCAGTGGAAGTGTTTGATAACTATATTTTAACACCACTTTCATTTGCAGGTTCCAGAGCCTCAGAAGTCATCACTCCAAAACGTGACAAAGAATTTGCTCTTGAGGGTGACAATGTGACACTCTCCTGTAACTACAGCGCTTCTGCTCGTGGTGTTCACTGGTATCGGCAATACGCAGGATCACCACCGCAGTTCCTCATACTGGAAGATTCAGGGGTTACAACTCCAGCTAATCCACCCGTTCCAGGAATAACCATCAAACACAGAAAAAAAGAAAGCCATGTGGATCTGATCATCTCCTCTGCTAAAGTATCAGACTCTGCTCTGTACTACTGTGCTCTGCAGCCCACAGTCACAGGAAAACAAACTACACTGTGCAAAAACCTGTATTTCAGGAAAGTATTAAAGCATGCAGGATATTTCTACTGACATTTTATTATATGTATTTCATGTATATTTTATACAACGTTATAAAATAAAATGTATTAAATAGTCTTCATTTTAAACTTAAGCAACATAAACATTGTTTCTGCAAATCTGGATAATTATAGTTACAGAACCCTCATTTCTGCCCAACATGCAAAATCTATATCATGTTTATATTAAATAATATCCCTCCAAAAATGCATGTGACACTGAAACATGTTGTAACTTGTCATTTATCTAGCTATCTATATCTATTTATTAATATTGTTTATTTTATTCAATATGTGGGATTGTTTTAAATAAAATTTCATAATGTATATTGTGTGAGATGAGGGCTGAATGTTGTCAATTTGAGTAGGAGGAGTTTAGCACAGATGTTGTACATTAGGACTTTCAGCATTTCACAAGTCTCTTTAGATCATCTGATGTTTCTGTGTCTGCAGTTCACACCTGATTATTGTGCCAAAATGTTTATCTATGTAATTATATTACTATCATCAGCTCCAGGTAGGGTATAACTGAAATTAGGGTATACTGAAACATTCTTAAAAAGGTGATGAAAACATTTTAGGATAAAAACATTATTTATTTTTTATATAAATAATGATTCTCTTACTGAAACAAGAACCTGGCTTCTCAGAAATGCTTTTTTAGTTAACCAAGCTAATAAAACATTGCATTATTAAGCATATACATTTTTTTGCATTTGAATTGAGAATGCAAATTTGAAAGAGGAGTTATATTTTTCTTGTCTTCTTTTTGTTTTTTAAACTTTAAATTTACACTTTAAATGCAGGTTCCAGAGCAGCAGAGGTCATCACACCATACAGTGCTTTGCAGTTTGCTGTTGAGGGTGACAGTGTGACACTCTCTTGTAGCTACACTGGTTCTGTTCGAGGTCTTCACTGGTATCGTCAATACTCAGGTTCACCACCAAAGTTCCTCATCCTGGAGTCCTATGGGACAGTTACTAAAGCTGATCCTCCAGTTGCTGGAGTCTCAATTAATCACAGAAAAGACAACAGTAGTGTGGATCTGAAGATCTCCTCTGCTGCTGTCACTGACTCCGCTCTCTACTACTGTGCTTTGGAGCCCACAGTGAAAGGAAATCCACTGCATGCTGTACAAAAAGCTCTTTAAATGAAACTGAACGTGAGAGATGAGGATGAGGTTTATGTTTTTTTTTTTTTAAATCACACAGATATTTATTATAAAGTTCTTATATTAGTAGATCCTTAAGAAACTCTCATACTGTGAAAATATTCTGTGGCTGAAAGTGAAAGACAGATTATTACTTTTATGAGGACATAAAACGTGTTATATGCATAACGTGTGAGCCAAACAATGATTGTAATTAAAAGTAATTGTCAATAAAATTAATTCAAAAACATTTACCATTTTAGACGGCACATTTTAAAGCACAGGGTAAAGCAACTGCACAAAACATGCTGTTCTGAGCTCCAACAGAAGAGGGCAACATTATTTCGCAAGCTGTTTTATTCACACTAAACAAGCACCTGATGTCTATAAGAAATACATTTGAAGGCACAGAGAACGTGTTTCATATTTCATTAACCCACACCCACATTATTCATACACAACAGAACTTCACTCAGTTCTCAGTGCTTTCATTCAACCATCAGCTACTCTTATATTTTTATTCATTTTATAAAGCCACATTCAGCATAATTTGGAGCTAACAAATTCTGTAAGTTAATAATGATTTATAAATTATTTTAGAAATAATTATAAATTATTTAGTTTTTATGCATATTTTATATGAGTCTATGAAGCATGCAAACATTTCATTAGCCAGTTTAGTGCAAATACAAATAAGGGTGATTTAGAATAATATAGTATATTTTACTGTGTATTTAAACAAACACACCAGACAAATGTCAGTGTTTCCAAGTATTACCAGTAGAGTACAACATGATAAAATGCACTTTAAACATACAATTGACTGTTGTAGTACTTGTTAGACACCTTGTGTTATCCTCCTAATGGTTTTTGCTGTTTTTAAGTGATGGTTGAGATGTTTTAAATTCAAGTGCAGGAATTGTCTGTCTATAAGAAATACATTTGAAGGCACAGAGAACGTGTTTCATATTTCATTAACCCACACCCACATTATTCATACACAACAGAACTTCACTCAGTTCTCAGTGCTTTCATTCAACCATCAGCTACTCTTATATTTTTATTCATTTTATAAAGCCACATTCAGCATAATTTGGAGCTAACAAATTCTGTAAGTTAATAATGATAATCTAATAAATCAATTATATTTATGTAAATGAAGTATTAGACAATTAAAATCTGATCTTTAAAGTGGATTTCAGTTAAGATGGAGGAGAGGCAGATGATACTCATAATGCTCATCACAGTTTCAGGTAAATATGTTTTTTTATCACAATTAATTATATTTTTTGAATCAATTAATTTAAACTAATATTACTTTTATTGACAAAATAACTTCATTATACATCAGGGTATTTAAAAATATGATTCACTGCATTTCAGGTGGATTTGCTAATAGAATTGGACCAAGTGAAGTTTGCTGTTGAGGGTGACAGTGTGACACTCTCTTGTAGCTACACTGGTTCTGTTCAAGGTCTTCACTGGTATCGTCAATACTCAGGTTCACCACCAAAGTTCCTCATCCTGGAGTCCTATGGGACAGTTACTAAAGCTGATCCTCCAGTTGCTGGAGTCTCAATTAATCACAGAAAAGACAACAGTAGTGTGGATCTGAAGATCTCCTCTGCTGCTGTCACTGACTCCGCTCTCTACTACTGTGCTTTGGAGCCCACAGTGAAAGGAAATCCACTCCATGCTGCACAAAAAGCTCTTTAAATGAAACT
>NW_015647551.1:32013-33402 GCF_001515625.1 Sinocyclocheilus rhinocerous
CCCTGGGTCATTCCATTTTATTACACAGAACTTAATTTCTGAAATTATTTGTTTTGTTTTATTTGTATGTATGGATTACTTGGGTTGTTACCGACATTTTCATGTCAACAGCACCTTTAGAAATATATTTACTGGGAAAAATGGTGACGTGTTCAATATTATTTTACCCACTGTATACACATTTAAGTAGCCTATATAAGTCATTCCAAGAAGGTGGGCTCCTAATGAATTTTGGTTACGTGTTTACATTTAAAAGTACAGTATACAGTGGAGAAAAAAGAACCCGCCCTTTGCCAACTACCCGCCGCTGTGGCTTAACCTTAACAAAGCAAGGCATTTACCTGTCAAGCCGAAAAAAGAAAGATCTGCATCTGTTTTCAAGCGCTTTGAAGTCTCATGTAGCGATGGAAAGCAATTTAGTGCAAATATAAAATAAGGGTGATTTAGAATAAAGATTATATGTTTTACTAGACAAACACACCAGACCAATGTTTGTGTTTCCAAGTTGTACCAGCAGAGGCAGACATGTTAAAATGTTCTTGAAACATACAACTGACTGTTGTACAGTATTGTTAGACACCATATATTATGTTAAGTGATGGTTGAGGTTTTTTTTTTTTAGAGAGATTAAAGATTTTATTTAACATTTTATTTATTTTATCTAGTGAGTATTCAGTAGTATGTAAATTTCAGTTCAGGAATTGTCACAGTTTGGTGTTGAAGTTTGCTGTAAAAGATTCAAAAGTAAGTGTTTTAATGGGAGTGCAGGTTTTAGGGGAGGTGCTATCTGGAGACATCCTCTGCTACACAGTGAGGGTTTGCTGTCTAACATTCTGTGCAGCAGATGAACTAATCCACTGCAAAATGGTGCTCATCTCTTTACTTTTGTTCTGTACTCTTGCATGTAAGAATGTTATATTTATTTTCTTATATTATTATATATTTTCAGATTGTCCATTATTCAATTGTATTTTTATTTTTATATATATTTTTTGTTTCTTGTGCTTTTGTATTTCGTGACAATGGAATGGAGCTAATATGATTAAATCTGATTCACAGGTGTGAGTTTTGGGAATGTCATCACACCAGTCCAGCCTGAGGTGTTTGGGACAGAGGGGGACAATATAACTCTGTCCTGTAACTACTCTTCAGCAGTTAGTCTGCAGTGGTATCGCCAATACCCAAACTCAGCTCCTGAATTTCTTTTGATAATACTACATAGGACAGGGAAAGTTTCACAGAAGTCTAAAATTGTAGAACAAGATCCTCGATTCTCTGGAAAAGTAAATGAAAAGAAAACCCATGTGGATCTGGAGATCTCCTCTGCTAAAGTGACAGACTCTGCTCTGTACTTCTGTGCCCTGGAGCCCACAGTGACAGGAAACACAA
>NW_015647551.1:33481-57003 GCF_001515625.1 Sinocyclocheilus rhinocerous
CAGGACAGGAGGAGGAGTTTAGCACAGACACTATACAGCATACAGCTGGGTAAAGATGAACATCACTCAACACTGTGTGGAGCAGCTGCTCTGTTTTTAGCTTGTTCTTACTAGTTCAGTGAGTGAACATGTTGATCTATATTATTATACTGCTGTTATCAACTGAAGGTATAATATTGTAAAAGTAAAAGCAAAAGCATTTTATTCAAACAGAAGTGTTTAAAAAACTTAATTTAATGCCACTTTCATTTGCAGGTTCCAGAGCCTCAGAAGTCATCACTCCAAAAAGAGACAGAGAATTTGCTCGTGAGAGTGATAATGTGACACTCTCCTGTAACTACAGCGGTTCTGCTCGTGGTGTTCACTGGTATCGGCAATATGCAGGATCACCACCACAGTTCCTCATACTGGAAGATTCAGGGGTTACAACTCCAGCTAATCCACCCGTTCCAGGAATAACCATCAAACACAGAAAAAAAGAAAGCCATGTGGATCTGATCATCTCCTCTGCTAAAGTATCAGACTCTGCTCTGTACTACTGTGCTCTGCAGCCCACAGTGACAGGAAAACAAACTACACTGTGCAAAAACCTGTATTTCAGGAAAGTATTAAAGCATGCAGGATATTTCTACTGACATTTTATTATATGTATTTCATGTATATTTTATACAACGTTATAAAATAAAATGTATTAAATAGTCTTCATTTTAAACTTAAGCAACATAAACATTGTTTCTGCAAATCTGGATAATTATAGTTACAGAACCCTCATTTCTGCCCAACATGCAAAATCTATATCATGTTTATATTAAATAATATCCCTCCAAAAATGCATGTGACACTGAAACATGTTGTAACTTGTCATTTATCTAGCTATCTATATCTATTTATTAATATTGTTTATTTTATTCAATATGTGGGATTGTTTTAAATAAAATTTCATAATGTATATTGTGTGAGATGAGGGCTGAATGTTGTCAATTTGAGTAGGAGGAGTTTAGCACAGATGTTGTACATTAGGACTTTCAGCATTTCACAAGTCTCTTTAGATCATCTGATGTTTCTGTGTCTGCAGTTCACACCTGATTATTGTGCCAAAATGTTTATCTATGTAATTATATTACTATCATCAGCTCCAGGTAGGGTATAACTGAAATTAGGGTATACTGAAACATTCTTAAAAAGGTGATGAAAACATTTTAGGATAAAAACATTATTTATTTTTTATATAAATAATGATTCTCTTACTGAAACAAGAACCTGGCTTCTCAGAAATGCTTTTTTAGTTAACCAAGCTAATAAAACATTGCATTATTAAGCATATACATTTTTTTGCATTTGAATTGAGAATGCAAATTTGAAAGAGGAGTTATATTTTTCTTGTCTTCTTTTTGTTTTTTAAACTTTAAATTTACACTTTAAATGCAGGTTCCAGAGCAGCAGAGGTCATCACACCATACAGTGCTTTGCAGTTTGCTGTTGAGGGTGACAGTGTGACACTCTCTTGTAGCTACACTGGTTCTGTTCAAGGTCTTCACTGGTATCGTCAATACTCAGGTTCACCACCAAAGTTCCTCATCCTGGAGTCCTATGGGACAGTTACTAAAGCTGATCCTCCAGTTGCTGGAGTCTCAATTAATCACAGAAAAGACAACAGTAGTGTGGATCTGAAGATCTCCTCTGCTGCTGTCACTGACTCCGCTCTCTACTACTGTGCTTTGGAGCCCACAGTGAAAGGAAATCCACTGCATGCTGTACAAAAAGCTCTTTAAATGAAACTGAACGTGAGAGATGAGGATGAGGTTTATGTTTTTTTTTTTTTAAATCACACAGATATTTATTATAAAGTTCTTATATTAGTAGATCCTTAAGAAACTCTCATACTGTGAAAATATTCTGTGGCTGAAAGTGAAAGACAGATTATTACTTTTATGAGGACATAAAACGTGTTATATGCATAACGTGTGAGCCAAACAATGATTGTAATTAAAAGTAATTGTCAATAAAATTAATTCAAAAACATTTACCATTTTAGACGGCACATTTTAAAGCACAGGGTAAAGCAACTGCACAAAACATGCTGTTCTGAGCTCCAACAGAAGGGGGCAACATTATTTCACAAGCTGTTTTATTCACACTAAACAAGCACCTGATGTCTATAAGAAACACATTTGAAGGCACAGAATGTGTTTCATATTTCACGATCCCACAGCCACATTATTCATACACAACAGAACTTCACTCAGTTCTCAGTGCTTTCATTCAACCATCAGCTACTCTATATTTTTATTCATTTTATAAAGCCACATTCAGCATAATTTGGAGCTAACAAATTCTGTAAGTTAATAATGATAATCTAATAAATCAATTATATTTATGTAAATGAAGTATTAGACAATTAAAATCTGATCTTTAAAGTGGATTTCAGTTAAGATGGAGGAGAGGCAGATGATACTCATAATGCTCATCACAGTTTCAGGTAAATATGTTTTTTTATCACAATTAATTATATTTGTTGAATCAATTAATTTAAACTAATATTACTTTTATTGACAAAATAACTTCATTATACATCAGGGTATTTAAAAATATGATTCACTGCATTTCAGGTGGATTTGCTAATAGAATTGGACCAAGTGAAGGAGATACTAATATAATCAGAGAAGAAGGAGAGTCTGTGACACTGAGCTGCACATTTGAAACTAACAGCAATGATATTTGGCTTTACTGGTACAGACAATATCCAAACAGAGAACCAGAATATATACTATTTAAAGGTGCTCGATCACAGAGCAGGCAGAAAGATATACCAGATGGGTTTCAATCAACTACATCCCAGACATCCACTGAACTCACTATTAACAGTTTAACTCTGAAGGATTCAGCTCTCTATTATTGTGCTCTAAGAGTAGTAGCCCAGTGATACAAAATGCCTGAGAGGCTTTACAAAAACTCACATGAAATTAATGCTTTAAAAAGAATCTAATACAATCAGTATCAAAACACATCATGTTTTTATAAACCACAAACAGAGAATGTGGTAACAGCTGTGAATTTGGGAGGTTAAAAAGGTTGTGTAAGGGCATGTGAATATAATATGCATCACATGGTTTCATATGATCACTATTATATATTTTTTTCTCCTTTTATGCTGTATAAATTCTTATGGATATCATTTAAAATGATCTGAAATCAATTAAATCCTTGTAAAACAACAACAACAACAAAACAACACACACACACACAAACACTCACAAAGCTGATCCTCCAGTTGCTGGAGTCTCAATTAATCACAGAAAAGACAACAGTAGTGTGGATCTGAAGATCTCCTCTGCTGCTGTCACTGACTCCGCTCTCTACTACTGTGCTTTGGAGCCCACAGTGAAAGGAAATCCACTGCATGCTGTACAAAAAGCTCTTTAAATGAAACTGAACGTGAGAGATGAGGATGAGGTTTATGTTTTTTTTTTTTTAAATCACACAGATATTTATTATAAAGTTCTTATATTAGTAGATCCTTAAGAAACTCTCATACTGTGAAAATATTCTGTGGCTGAAAGTGGAAGACAGATTATTACTTTTATGAGGACATAAAACGTGTTATATGCATAACATGTGTGAGCCAAACAATGATTGTAATTAAAAGTAATTGTCAATAAAATTAATTCAAAAACATTTACCATTTTAGACGGCACATTTTAAAGCACAGGGTAAAGCAACTGCACAAAACATGCTGTTCTGAGCTCCAACAGAAGGGGGCAACATTATTTCACAAGCTGTTTTATTCACACTAAACAAGCACCTGATGTCTATAAGAAATACATTTGAAGGCACAGAACGTGTTTCATATTTCACTAACCCACACCCACATTATTCATACACAACAGAACTTCACTCAGTTCTCAGTGCTTTCATTCAACCATCAGCTACTCTATATTTTTATTCATTTTATAAAGCCACATTCAGCATAATTTGGAACTAACAAATTCTGTAAGTTAATAATGATAATCTAATAAATCAATTATATTTATGTAAATCAAGTATTAGTCAATTAAAATCTGATCTTTAAAGTGGATTTCAGTTAAGATGGAGGAGAGGCAGATGCTACTCATAATGCTCATCACAGTTTCAGGTAAATATGTTTTTTTATCACAATTAATTATATTTGTTGAATCAATTAATTTAAACTAATATTACTTTTATTGACAAAATAACTTCATTATACATCAGGGTATTTAAAAATATGATTCACTGCATTTCAGGTGGATTTGCTAATAGAATTGGACCAAGTGAAGGAGATACTAATATAATCAGAGAAGAAGGAGAGTCTGTGACACTGAGCTGCACATATGAAACTAACAGCAATGATATTTATCTTTACTGGTACAGACAATATCCTAACAGAGAACCAGAATATTTACTGTATAAAGGCACTCGATCATGGAGCAGTTCTAAGGATATACCAGATGGGTTTCAATCAACTACATCCCAGTCATCCACTGAACTTACTATTGTAAAAGCAGCTCTGTCAGATTCAGCTCTGTATTATTGTGCACTAAGAGTAGGAGCCCAATGATGCAAAATGCCAGAGAAGCTTTACAAGAATTCACACAAAATTAATACTTTGAAGAGTCTTTAATCAATCAGTATCAAAACACATAACGTTTTTGTAAAAAACAAACAGGGAATGTGGTAACAGCTGTGAATTTGGGAGGTTAAAAAGGTTGTGTAAGGGCATGTGAATATAATATGCATCACATGGTTTCATATGATCACTATTATATATTTTTTTCTCCTTTTATGCTGTATAAATTCTTATGGATATCATTTAAAATGATCTGAAATCAATTAAATCCTTGTAAAACAACAACAACAACAAAACAACACACACACACACAAACACACACACAAATCCACATCACTTTCTTACAAGAGGCTTCTTAGATTAATCAGTATATTTGACTTTACTAAAATGAAGGTCTAAATACTTTTAAGGCTATAATGAAAAATATTATTTAGTTGCTAAGTTATCATCATAAACACATTCAGAATCAGAGATCACAGATCTAGGATCAGATGATCTGCTTCATAAATTCAATGAATAATGAATAATAAATAATGCCTTGGGGTGTTTTATTTTCTTTGCTCTGCTCTCTTTCATTTCGTCCATTCTTTCATTTCATTTTTTTTTAATCTGTTAATTTGTAAATCTTTCCTTCATGAGATTAAAAGCTGTCAATTTTAGAAATGTCATCACACCAGTTGAAACTCATATGTTATGGACATAAGGGGACATTATAAATCTTTCATGTAGTTACTCCTCAGTAGGAAATTTACTTAGCTTCTGGCTTTGCATATATGGACCGTCTGCTGTGAATGAGCAAAATCATGACAGGCAGAACGTGCCTCAAAAGTCTTTGATTGGCTAAAACAAGGTGTGGTTTGTTCAAAAACTAGAGGGGCGATATTTGACTGAGAAATTTAGACAACGTAGAAATATCTAATAATTCATATAAAATGACAGTACAAATACAGAAAATAACCTCCATGGCAAATCACACCCAGGGTTAGGCACAGAATGTGTTTCATATTTCACGATCCCACAGCCACATTATTCATACACAACAGAACTTCACTCAGTTCTCAGTGCTTTCATTCAACCATCAGCTACTCTATATTTTTATTCATTTTATAAAGCCACATTCAGCATAATTTGGAGCTAACAAATTCTGTAAGTTAATAATGATAATCTAATAAATCAATTATATTTATGTAAATGAAGTATTAGACAATTAAAATCTGATCTTTAAAGTGGATTTCAGTTAAGATGGAGGAGAGGCAGATGATACTCATAATGCTCATCACAGTTTCAGGTAAATATGTTTTTTTATCACAATTAATTATATTTGTTGAATCAATTAATTTAAACTAATATTACTTTTATTGACAAAATAACTTCATTATACATCAGGGTATTTAAAAATATGATTCACTGCATTTCAGGTGGATTTGCTAATAGAATTGGACCAAGTGAAGGAGATACTAATATAATCAGAGAAGAAGGAGAGTCTGTGACACTGAGCTGCACATTTGAAACTAACAGCAATGATATTTGGCTTTACTGGTACAGACAATATCCAAACACAGAACCAGAATATATACTGTATAAAGGTGCTCGATCACAGAGCAGGCAGAAAGATATACCAGATGTGTTTCAATCAACTACAACCCAGACATCCACTGAACTCACTATTAAGAGTGTAAGTCTGAAGGATTCAGCTCTCTATTACTGTGCTCTAAGAGTAGTCGCCCAGGGATACAAAATGCCTGAGAGGCTTTACAAAAACTCACATGAAATTAATGCTTTAAAAAGAATTTAATACAATCAGTATCAAAACACATCATGTTTTTATAAACCACAACCAGGGAATGTGGTAACAGCTGTGAATTTGGGAGGTAAAAAGGGTTACATAAGAACATGTGAATACAATTTAGGATGTATTGCATATTTTTGTCATGTTAGCTTGTTTGTTAGGTTATCTCTTTTCTCATATTATGTAGTATAAGAAGTCTTATTAAAAACTATAGAAACTCGTGTATGAACAAAATGGTAATACAATATTGGCAATGAGCCGCAAAATGAAGAACAAAAAAGGATTATCAAAAAACAAAGAATTAAAAGAAATAAGTATATATTTAAACAGCCAGGAATATTCAGTTTATCTCTTTTTTAGGTGTTTCAGATTTAATGTCAGGACAGGAGGAGGAGTTTAGCGCAGACACTATACAGCATACAGCTGGGTAAAGATGAACATCACTCAACACTGTGTGAAGCAGCTGCTCTGTTTTTAGCTCGTTCTTACCAGTGTAGTGAATGAACATGTTGATCTATATTATTATACTGCTGTCATCAACTGAAGGTATTATATTGTAATAGTATTTTATTCCGTCAGAAGTGTTTAAAAACTACATTTAACACCACTTTCATTTGCAGGTTCCAGAGCCTCAGAAGTCATCACTCCAAAAAGTGACAGAGAATTTGCTCTTGAGGGTGACAATGTGACACTCTCCTGTAACTACAGCGGTTCTGCTCGTGGTGTTCACTGGTATCGGCAATATGCAGGATCACCACCACAGTTCCTCATACTGGAAGATTCAGGGGCAACAATTCAAGCTAATCCACCCATTCCAGGAATAAGCATCAATCACAGAAAAACAGAAATCCATGTGGATCTGATCATCTCCTCTGCTAAAGTGTCAGACTCTGCTCTGTACTACTGTGCTCTGCAGCCCACAGTCACAGGAAACCCTATAACACTGTACAAAAACAGTTTTCATATGCTTATCAAGCCTTGATAGAAATGTACAAACCACAGCTGGACTCAACAGCACAAAAAAAAAAAAAACACTGCTCCTACTGATAGTGGAATTATTAAGTAATATACAATATTGTAAACTGGCTTTACTGGTAGACAGTAAGTCAGAATGGATCATCCATTCATAGTTTTCATGTGATATCATATTCCAGGCTTATCTGCTTACCTATAAAGTAATCACTGTTTTAATACATTAAGGCACTTTAAGTGTTTTTCACATTAAACATTTCAGAATGTCCCGCTGCTTTTAGTGATTGAAATATTGCAGTGAATACTTTATATGCATTGCAAATGGCCAAAACTTGCACTTTGTTCACATATTTCTGTTTTATTCTTTTGAGAGGTGATTTAATATTAGTTGATTGGAAACAGATAGAAAATTGACAAACTTGTGTTGCAGTTCTATGGATGTTTTTGCCCTCCAGATCTTCAGGCCAGTCACGTGACTCAAAACTATGAATCTATAACCCACATAATGATCATCATAAATCAAGCGTACCGTTAGTTCTGGCAGGTCATGTTAGTTAAGCTCGTATTAGCTGACTCTCAGCTTATCCACGTCTACCTATAGGAATACAACGCCTATCTCATATATAAGGTCCTTCAGTATTATCAACAGCTTTCACGTTGTTCAATAACTAATTACCCTTCTCCATCCCCAGCTCCTCCTCTCGTCCAGTCAGGATTCGGCATTCTGATTCTCTTTTGAATAAGGCTAATTTCTAAAATGTGTTCATTAAATTATTGAACATTAATGATCTCTGCAATACATTTATGTTGGTTCTGTTCTGTTACCCCAGGGGGTTATCACTGCTCTCATCCATGCTAGACTGCATGGATGCACAGGGAATTCTGGCCCAGAACAGAACCATACCACCAATCCCAACTGTATGCTAATTGTCAATCATCTTTGACGATAGTGGTCCTGACAGAAACACTGTAGGATCAGAGAGAGATGATCTACATTATAAATTCAGGACTGTTGTTTTAAGGGGAGGAGCTAGAGGCAATCGCTGCTGTACAATGAATGAATGTTTACTTCAGTTACGGTTTGTCCTGCAGATGAACTTAAACAACATCCTGAAAATGATGCTTTTTGTTTTAGCTTTTTTCTGTTGTCTTCCATGTACGTATACTATTTAAACCCTCAGACCCTCAATTTTTTTTCTGCTTATTTTAATGTTTTGTAGTTAAAATGTTGTCAAATGTTGATAATCTCATCTGCAGGTGTCAGTTTTGGGAATGCCATCACACCAGTTGAAACTCATGTGTCTGGGACAGAAGGGGATATTATAAGTCTCTCCTGTAGCTACTCCTCAGCAAAACGTTTATTTTGGTATCGCCAATATCCTGGATTGGCTCCTGAATTTCTTTTCCTCATTCTTCATGCTACTGGGGAAATTTTACAAAAATCCAAAACTGTGGATCAAGATCCTCGATTCTCAGCAAAACTGAATGAAAAGAAAACTCATGTGGATCTGGAGATCTCCTCTGCTAAAGTCACAGACTCTGTGATGTACTACTGTGCTCTGGAGCCCACAGTGACAGGAAAACAAACTACACTGTACAAAAACCTCACTGTATTTCAGGAAAGTATTAAGGCATGCAGGATATTTCTACTGACATTTTTTTGCATACAGTATATTCATGTTTATTTTATACAATGTTACAAAATAAAATTGATAGCATTAAATAGTCTTCATTTTAAACTAATTGTAAGCAACAAAAGCTTCAAATCTGAATAATTATTGTAGAACCCTTATTTCGTGTCTAACATGCAACATCTATATCATGTTAATGTTTAAGATTATCCCCATAAAATATGCCACTGAAATATGTTGTAGCTTGTCATTTATCTAGCTATCTATATCTATTTATTAATATTCTTTATTTTTATTCAATATGTGGGATTGTGTTATAAATATTGTGTGAGATGAGGGCTGAATGTTGTCAATCTGAGTAGGAGGAGTTTAGCACAGATGTTGTACATTAGGACTATCAGCATCTCACAAGTCTCTTTAGATCATCTGATGTTTGTCTCCTCTTCACACCTGATTATTGTGCCAAAATGTTAATCTATTTAATTATATTACTATCACACCTGATTATTGTGCCAAAATGTTTATCTATTTAATTATATTACTATCATCAGCTCAAGGTAGGATATTGCCGCATTTGCTGAAACATTCTTAAAAGCGGGATGAAAATATTTTAGGATGAAAACATTAATTTGCTGTTGAGGGTGACAGTGTGACACTCTCTTGTAGCTACACTGGTTCTGTTCGAGGTCTTCACTGGTCTCATCAATACTCAGGTTCACCACCAAAGTTCCTCATAATGGATTATTATGGGGTAGTTACTGAAGCTGATCCTCCAGTTGCTGGAGTCTCAATCTATCACAGAAAAGACAACAGTAGTGTGGATCTGAAGATCTCCTCTGCTGCTGTCACTGACTCCGCTCTCTACTACTGTGCTTTGGAGCCCACAGTGAAAGGAAATCTACTGCATGTTGTACAAAATGCTCTTTAAATAAGACTGAAAGCGAGAGATGGAGATTAGGGTTTATGTTTTTAATAAATCACACAGATATGTCTTATAAAGTTAGTAGATGCTTAAGAAGCAGTCATAAAATGTTCTGTGGCTGAAAGTGGAAGACAGATTATCACTTTTATAAGGACATAAAATGTGTTTTATGCATGAGCACAATAATTAAATGATTGTGATTAAAATTAAATGTAAATAAAAGTAACTTAAACACATTTACCATTTTAGATGGCACAATTAAAAGCACACTGTAAAGCAATTGGACAAAACATGCTGTTCTGAGCTCCAACAGAAGGGGGCAACATTATTTCACAAGCTGTTTTATTCACACTAAACAAGCACCTGATGTTTATAAGAAACACATTTGAAAGCACAGAACATATTTCATATTTCACTATCCCACAGCCTCATTATTCGAACACAACAGAACTTAACTCAGTTCTCAGTGCTTTCAACCATCAGCTACTCTCGTATTTTAGAAAGCCACAATTAGCATAAAGTGGAACCAATAAATTAATAAAGTGGAATCCATAAATTAATAATTATAATCTAATGAATCAATTTAATAAGTACTACACACTAAAAATCTGATCTTTAAAGTGGACTTCGGTTAAGATGGAGAGGCAGATGATATTTATAATGCTCATCACAGTTTCAGGTAAATATACTTTTAATCACAATTATTAATTAATTACATTTTGTGAATCAGTCAATTTAATCTGATATCATTTTTATTGAAAACAAACAAAAAAACTTTATTACATCAGAGCATTTTAAAATATGATTCACTGCATTTCAGGTGGATTTGCTGATAGAATTGGACCAAGTGAAGGAGATACTAATATAATCAGAGAAGAAGGAGAGTCTGTGACACTGAGCTGCACATATGAAACTAACAGCAATGATATTTATCTTTACTGGTACAGACAATATCCTAACAGAGAACCAGAATATATACTGTATAAAGGTGCTCGATCACAGAGCAGGCAGAAAGATATACCAGATGGGTTTCAGTCAACTACATCCCAGACATCCACTGAACTCACTATTAACAGTGTAACTCTGACGGATTCAGCTCTCTATTACTGTGCTCTTGAAGTAGCCCAGTGATACAAAATGCCTGAGAAGCTTTACAAAAACTCACATGAAATGAATGCTTTGAAGAGTATCTAATACAATCAGTATCAAAACACATCATGTTTTTATATACCACAAACAGAGAATGTGGTAACAGCTGTGAAATTGGAAGGTTAAAATAAAGCTTGAATAAGAGCATGTGAATACAATATAGCATGCATATCATGGTTTCACATTATAACTTTTATATATTTTTTTCTCATTTTATGTTGTATAAATTCCTAAGGAAATAATTTAAACTGATCTGAAATCAGTTAAATCCTTGTAAAACAACAACAAAACAGCACACACACACACAAAAAACTTACTTATATTCATGATTATGAATTTTGTTCTTCAGGTGTCACTTTTATGAATGTAATCGCTAGTCTGAACAATAAAAAGGAGCAAATAAATAAAAGTTAAACAATAAAAAAAACATTACATAAAAATATGAACAACACTTTCTCACACAGGCTTCTTAGATTAATCAGTATATCTGACTTTACTAAAATGTACTAAACTAAAATGTTTACTAAAATCTAAATACTTTTAAGGCTATGATGAAAAATATTACAGATCTAGGATCAGAGAGAGATGAGGAAACAGTAAAAGTAGCTCAAACATATTTACCATTCAAGAAAGCACATTATTTCATATAGTTCTGAGCTCCAACAGAAGGGGGCAACATAATCTCACAAATTATGCTTCACAAGCATTTCCCTGATGTTCACCAATGATGACTGAAAAGTGCTATCAACATTTCTTTGCAGAGAAAGCTGTGAATTTGGGAGGTAAAGGGGTTACATAAGGACATGTGAATGCAATTTAGGATGTATTGCATATTTTTGTCATGTTAGCTTGTTTGTTAGGTTATCTCTTTTCTCATATTATGTAGTATAAGAAGTCTTATTAAAAACTATAGAAACTCGTGTATGAACAAAATGGTAATACAATATTGGCATATATTTAAACAGCCATTTAATCTTTTCTTTGGTGCATTGAAATTCAGACTCATTGACAGGACAGGAGGAGGAGTTTAGCACAGACACTATACAGCATACAGCTGGGTAAAGATGAACATCACTCAACACTGTGTGGAGCAGCTGCTCTGTTTTTGTTCTTACCAGTGTAGTGAGTGAACATGTTGATCTATATTATTATACTGCTGTCATCAACTGAAGGTATAATATTGTAAAAATAAAAGCATTTTATTCTAACAGAAGTGTTTAAAAACTGCATTTAACAGCACTTTTATCTGCAGGTTCCAGAGCCTCAGAAGTCATCACTCCAAAAAGTGACAGAGAATTTGCTCTTGAGGGTGACAATGTGACACTCTCCTGTAACTACAGCGGTTCTGCTCGTGGTGTTCACTGGTATCGGCAATACGCAGGATCACCACCGCAGTTCCTCATACTGGAAGATTCAGGGGTTACAACTCCAGCTAATCCACCCGTTCCAGGAATAAGCATCAATCACAGAAAAACAGAAATCCATGTGGATCTGATCATCTCCTCTGCTAAAGTGTCAGATTCAGCACGGTACTACTGTGCTCTGAGGCCCACAGTGACAGGAAACCCTATAACACTGTACAGAAACAGTTTTCATATGCTTATCAAGCCTTGATAGAAATGTACAAACCACAGCTGGACTCAACAGCACAAAGGTCAAAAAGAGAGAGAGAAAGAGACAGTGTACAACTGCTAATGAAATTAACTTATTTTTAAGTAAGCTGACTTTACTTGCATAGACAGTAAGTAACTCTGAAGGGACCCTCTGACAATTTTCCATAGAGATCCTAAATAATGCAACTACTAGAATAAACTGAACAGTTGGTTTCAGTCAGTTACAGTACATCAACCATTAAAATATATCTCATATACAACTCAGAACATCTGTAATATTGTTATAGGCCTAAATCCACTGTCTCACAGATATTTTTAAACTAAACTGCTACATATACTGTACCTGCAACAGCTATTAAATATAACAACTGTGTACTTTGTTAAATGGATAAACTGATAAAATATTAAAAACAAATAAAAGTTCTTACAATAGACATCTGATTAAAAAAGTATTGTATATTGGTCTTTGCTAAAATGTCAAAAAAAATTGAAATAATTATATGGTAAATGATCACCACGAAAACATCCACCATAGGTTCAGAGAGAGATGATTTGTTTCACGAATTCAGGGCTGTAGTTTTAAGGGGAGGTTCTTGAGACAACCTCTGCTATTCAATGAATGAATGTTACTTCATTAACAGTTTGTCCTGTAGATGAACTTAAACATCATCCTGAAAATGATGCTGTTTGTTTTGGCTTTGTTCTGTTGTCTTGCATGTTGGTATCTAATTTCAACTCTCAAACCCTACGTTTCTTTTTCTGATTTATAGTTTTGTATTTTAATTTAGTTCTCTTTTTTAAGCAAAAGAGCCTGACTATCTCAGAAATGTAATAAAGCTAATAACAAAATTGCATTTTAATAGATTTGAAAGAGGATTTTAAGAGGAAAGAGAATTTTAAATGTATGCTTTAAATGCAGGTTCCAGAGCGGCAGAGGTCATCACACCATACAGTGCTTTGCAGTTTGCTGTTGAGGGTGACAGTGTGACACTCTCTTGTAGCTACACTGGTTCTGTTCGAGGTCTTCACTGGTATCGTCAATACTCAGGTTCACCACCAAAGTTCCTCGTAATGGATTATTATGGGGCAGTTACTTACCAGAGAAGCTTTACAAAAATTCACACAAAATTAATACTTTGAAGAGTCTTTAATCAATCAGTATCAAAACACATAACGTTTTTGTAAAAAACAAACGGGGAATGTGGTAACAGCTGTGAATTTGGGAGGTTAAAAGGGTTACATAAGGGCATGTGAATACGATGTATTGCATATTTTGCTCATGTTAGCTTGTTTGTTAGGTTATCTCTTTTCTCATATTATGTTGTATAAGAAGTCTCATTAAAAATTATAGAAGCTCACATATTTGAGCAAAATGGCAATACAATATTGATATAAAAAACAAAGAATTTAAAGAAATAACATATATTTAAACAGCTATGAATGCTCTTTTAATCTTTGGTGCATTGTAATTCAGGACATTGTCAGGACAGGAGGAGGAGTTTAGCACAGACACTATACAGCATACAGCTGGGTAAAGATGAACATCACTCAACACTGTGTGGAGCAGCTGCTCTGTTTTTAGCTTGTTCTTACCAGTGTAGTGAATGAACATGTTGATCTATATTATTATACTGCTGTCATCAACTGAAGGTATAATATGTTAAAAGTTAAAAGCCCATCATTTATTCCAGCGGAAGTGTTTGATAACTACATTTTAACGCCACTTTCATTTGCAGGTTCCAGAGCCTCAGAAGTCATCACTCCAAAAAGAGACAGAGAATTTGCTCGTGAGAGTGATAATGTGACACTCTCCTGTAACTACAGCGGTTCTGCTCGTGGTGTTCACTGGTATCGTCAATATGCAGGTTCACCACCACAGTTCCTCATACTGGAATATTCAGGGGTAACAACTCCAGCTAATCCACCCGTTCCAGGAATAACCATCAATCACAGAAAAACAGAAAGCCATGTGGATCTGATCATCTCCTCTGCTGCAGTATCAGACTCTGCTGTGTACTACTGTGCTCTGCAGCCCACAGTGACAGGAAACCCTATGGCATTGTACAAAAACATTGTACAAAAACAGTTTTCATATGCTTATCAAGCCCTGATAGAAATGTGCAAACCACAGCTTGACTAACACAAATGTCCAAAAAAAAGAAAAGGACAGCTCCTACTGATATTCCTACTGATATCAAGTAACACACAATATTGTAAGTTCAGAAGGGATCTTCCATTGAAATCCCACATAATCACCATGAACACATCCACTGTAGGATCAGAGACAGATGATCTGCTTCATAAATTCAGGACTATAGTTTTAAATCAATTGTATTTTGGGAAAGAACAGGATATTTCTACTGACATTTTATTATATATATATTGATTTTTTATTTCATACAATGTTATAAAATAACATTTATAACATTAAATAGTCTTCATTTTAAACTTAATTGTAACAAACATAAACATGCTTTCTGCACATCTGGATAATTATTGTTATAGAACCCTCATTTCTGTCTAACATGCAAAATCTATATCATGTTTATGTTTAAGATTACACCCCTAAAATATGTCACTGAAATGTGTTGTACCTTGTCATTTATCTCTCTATCTATATTTATAAATATTCTTTATTTCTATTCAATATGTGTGATTGTGTTATAAATAACATTTCATCATTTATATTGTGTGAGATGAGGGCTGAATGTTGTCAATCTGAGTAGGAGGAGTTTAGCACAGATGTTGTACAATAGGACTGTCAGCATTTCACAAGTCTTTTTAGATCATCTGATGTTTCTGTGTGCCTACTGTTCACACCTGATTATTGTGCCAAAATGTTTATCTATTTAATTATATTACTATCATCAGCTCAAGGTAGGATATTGCCGCATTTGCTGAAACATTCTTAAAAGCGGGATGAAAATATTTTAGGATGAAAACATTAATTTGCTGTTGAGGGTGACTGTGTGACACTCTCTTGTAGCTACACTGGTTCTGTTCGAGGGAGGTCTTCATATCGTCAATACTCAGGTTCACCACCAAAGTTCCTCATAATGGATTATTATGGGGCAGTTACTAAAGCTGATCCTCCAGTTGTTGGAGTCTCAATCTATCACAGAAAAGACAACAGTAGTGTGGATCTGAAGATCTCCTCTGCTGCTGTCACTGACTCCGCTCTCTACTACTGTGCTCTGGAGCCCACAGTGAAAGGAAATCCACTGCATGCTGTACAAAAAGCTGTTTAAATAAGACCGAAAGAGAGAGGTGGGGATGAGAGTTTATGTTAAAAAAAAAAAAAAGCTCTTTAAATAAGACTATGGCAGAAAGAAAGCGAGGGTTTGGGCTGAGGTTTTAATGTACAGTGAAAAATCCCAGATTCTTCAGATATTCTTATACAGTTCTTATATTAGTAGATCCTTAAGAATCTGTCATACTGTTAAAGTATTCTGTGGCTAAAAGTGGAAGACAGATTGTCCCTTTTATGAGGACATAAAGCATTTATGCATAACGTTTAAGCACAATAATCAAAGTATTGTAAATATAAACAAATGTCAATAAAAGTAACTCAAACGTGTTTACCATTTTAAAGCATGGGGTAAAGCAACTGCACAAAACATGCTGTTCTGAGCTCCAACAGAAGGGGGCAACATTATTTCACAAGCTGTTTTATTCACACTAAACAAGCACCTGATGTCTATACCTTCTAGCCTTAATTGTAAAAGACATCTGGTTAAAATGATTTGAGTTGGTATAATTAGTTAAGGCTGGAGCTATGGATTACTGAGAAGCCTTTAAAGACCCTAATTTTTGACTTTTCAACAAGAAAGGAGACAGAAAGAGTGTTTGAGGGTGAAACAGTTCATGTGGCATTTTGAGTGAAATTGTGCTACAGTATATTACAGTATATTATAGATTTTCAAGGTAAATAAAACAGATTATTGGAGCACTATTTATTAATTACACAAATTACTTGTAAAATTTATGTAAAAATAAATGCTACACCAGCATATAGCTGCTGCTTTGCTTTAAGATCTTTGTTCTTGGCCCCTTAAGCCTTGTCTGAAATTGTTTTTCTTTTTTCTGACACTCAGTTAGTCCTTCAGCAAACATATTCTACTCTTCAATAGGCTCCACCACTATATTCATCTATGTATTTTAATATTTCACCAACATGGATGTCGCTCCCCCTTTATGACTATGTCCTCCTGAGGAGGCTGTAACACTAGAACAGTATGTTCTCTTATGAATTACAGAAGCTGTGCAGCTTTTAAATTGTGTTGCACATTTCACATTACCACACCCACAATATTAGTACACAATGGAACTTCACTCATGTGCATTCTGGATACCAACACAGATCCATTCACACTATAAAACAATATTCAGGTACAGTTTTCTAAATCTAACAGTAATAGAAATACAAACTACATCTGGACTGCCAACATGGAGAGGCAGATGCTACTCATGATTCTCATCGTAGTTACAGGTAAATATACTAAATCTCACTAAACACAGTTGTAGGCTGAACAAACAATATTCCATTTTAATGCAAAGCAAACCTCGCCCTGATGTTATACATACTGAAAAGACATTTGTAACATTTCTTATTGTTTTAATGATCTAGATCATAATGTATAAAAACGCATTTCATTTCAGGTGGATTTGCAGACAAAATTGAACCAAGAGAAGGAGATATTAATTTAATCAAGGAAGAAGGAGAATTTGTGACACTGAGCTGCACATATGATGTGGGCAGCAATAATGTTTGGCTTTACTGGTACAGACAGTATCCAAATGGAGAACCTCGGTTTTTACTACTCAAAGGTGCTCGATCACAGACCTATGAGAATATAGCAGACAATCGGTTTCGGTCGACTACATCCCAGTCATCCACTGAACTCATTATTGAGAAAGCAGCTCTGTCAGATTCAGCTCTCTATTACTGTGCTCTTCGAGTAGCCCAGTGATACAAAATACCAGAGAAGCTTTACAAAAACTCAAATAAAAAAAATGTGCTTTGAACAGTCTTTAATCAAATAGCATCAAACCACAGTTTATTTTTTTTTTTGAAAGCCACAGCTCTAAAAATTAGAATGTGGCAACACCTGTGAATTTGGGAGAACATGAAAGGGTATACATAGGGGGCATGTGAAACTATCACTTATTTGTTTTTCTAAATGTTATTTAAAATTCAGAAATCATTCAGTATACAAAATGAAAAAATTTTTTAAACAACAACAACAACAACAAAAAAAAATGAAATAAAAACAAGCAAATAAAAAAATATTTATTTTAAAGTAGTTCTCTGTCCGTTATCCTCTACAGATAAAGTAAACCTGCATAGCGATCATATATATAATGGCAAGAGGAGGAGTTTAACACAGACAATAGCACACAAATAAAGTCACAATCAATCTCTGTGTGAAGCAGCTGCTCTTTGTTTAGCTTGCTCCTGGCAATTTGTTGAGTGAAAATGTTCATCTATATTATCATACTGATGTCATTAACAGAAGGTATAATATTGTAATATTTTAATATAATATATTACTAAAATACTATACTGTATATATTGTAATACATAATATAATGCTATATAACATACTACTGTTTCAATTCTATATACTGTTTCAATTCTATATGAAAGATTAATATATGTTTTTACAAGATGTATGTATGGTTGTGTTACAATTAAAGCCACTTTCATTTGCAGGTTCCAGAGCCTCAGAAGTCATCACTCCAAAAAGTAACAGAGAATTTGCTCTTGAGGGTGACAATGTGACACTCTCCTGTAACTACAGCGGTTCTGCTCGTGATATTCACTGGTATCGGCAATATACAGGTTCACCACCACAGTTCCCTGCAAACATGATTTGGATTAAAACAAAATAAATCACCCAGAATATTAACATGGACAGATGTCGACTGCTGATTCTTATGACAGGTACTCTTTTTTTAAAAGTGTCATTTATATACACACTACCATTCGAAAGATTTAAAAAAAATTAAGAAATAATATAAAAAGTGACAGTAACATTATTGTAACATTATAGATTTAATTTAAATATGTTAATTAGTATTTTATATTGTTTTTATTATAGCATGTTACCATTTTTTATATTATCATTCTAAAGCAAAATTCATTTTTGTAGGTGTATTTGCTGACAGCATTGCGCCAAAAGAAGAGGGTACAAATAAAACCAGGAGAGAAGGAGAATCTGTCACGCTGAGCTGCACATATAAAAGCAAAAATAATGTTTTGCTTTACTGGTACAGACAGTATCCTAATAGAGAACCTCAGTATTTGTTATTTAAAAGTTCTCGTCCGTCTGGTGAAGTGAATGTATCAGTCAAGCGTTATAAGATAACTACATCTCCGACCTCCACTTCACTCACAATTAACAACGTGAATCTGTCAGATTCGGCTCTCTATTACTGTGCTCTAAAAGTAGGAGCCCAGTGATACAAAGTTCACAGACGCTTTACAAAAACACACACATAATTAGCGTGTCAGTGATCCACCACAACTATGTGTCTTAAACCACAAGACAACAGGATGCGGTCACACCTGCTGAAGAAACAAAAAAGCACACCCCCACCTTTTGTTGGTTAGGTCCACCTCTTTAGGCTTCCTCAAACTTGTTGTTGTGAACTTAATTGTATGAACAAATAGCAAAATTGTATGGTGTTTATATATTGTTATACATTGTATAACACAACTCCTGATTCTTATAACAGGTACTTTTTAAAGTGTAGTTTACATACATAACCGTTCAAATGTTTTTTTTAAGACATTAATAGTTATATTCAGCAAAGGCACATTAAATTAAGCAGAAGTGACAGTAATGACATAACAAAAGATTTCTATTTCAAACAAACCGTTTACGTTTTTAAATAGGTTTCCATACATTGCAGTTTATGAATTACAGTTGTAAGGGGAGGGGCTACTGAGACATTCTAACTGGAGAAAAAAAAATGGAATGCTTGCTTCAGCAACAGTAACAGGTGTTGCACATTAACTTGCATATCGTCCTGAACAATGATACTCTTTGTTTTTATTTTGTTTTCTCTTGCAGGTATGTATTCTGTTCCAGACTGGCAGGATTTTTGTTTATTGCATGCTTATCTGCTTATCCATGTCTTTAACAAGCTACATTTTTATATTTCTTTAAGGGGAGGGGCTACTGAGACATTCTAACTGGAGAAAAAAAAAATGGAATGCTTGCTTCAGCAACAGTAATAGGTGTTGCACATTAACTTGCATATCGTCCTGAACAATGATACTCTTTGTTTTTATTTTGTTTTCTCTTGCAGGTATGTATTCTGTTCCAGACTGGCAGGATTTTTGTTTATTGCATGCTTATCTGCTTATCCATGTCTTTAACAAGCTACATTTTTATATTTCTTTCTGTAGGCGATATTTTTGGGAATGTCATCACACCGGTCCACAATGAAGTATACAAAACAGAAAAGGACATTATATCCCTGTCCTGCAACTACTCCTCAGCAGCGAGTCTATATTGGCATCGCCAGTATCCTGGATCGGCTCCTGAATTTCTTTTAGTCATTCTACATGCAAATGGGAAAGTTTTACAGAAGTCTAAAGTTGTGGAACTAGATCCTCGATTCTCAGGAAAACTGAATAAAGAGAAAACCCACACATATCTTGAAATCTCCTCTGCTAAAGTGACAGACGCAGCAACGTACTACTGTGCCCTGGAGCCCACAGTGACAGGAAAATAGACAACACTGTTCAAAAACCCTCCCTACATAGAGGGTAAAGCATACCACAGTAAACTGCATCACAGTTAATATGGCAGAGATATGGGAGAAAAAAATCCCCAAAATAAAATGCAAACTAATGTTTCTGATGTACAGACTCAGTGTTGTTTGGTTGCTTACATTTTGTATGTGCAGATGGGTTTGAAAGCTGAGACTGCTTGTGTTTAATAGCAACCGTTCCACAAGACTATTAAATCAACACATACTGGGGTTAGGTGATATTTGTAAATAAGTTTCACAATTTATAAGCTGTAATGGTTTACCTAACTCCAAAATCCCAATTTAACTTAAGAAAAAATAAGTGGCAATAGTAACAGTAGCAATAGTATTCATTCAATGATATTAGATTGCCATCTGGTGGGCTAGTAAGATAGGAGCCGTTAATGATTAACCTAAATGTTTTTTTTTCTCTGTTTAATCATGAAAAGCTAGTTTAGTACTGATTTCAAAAGTAGTCAGATTGATTCCTAGATGGTGAATTTTGCACATCAAATGTCATTGTAACTATAAGGCAATACAATGTACCTTATATAGCTTTAGTTTGAGGTATAGAGTATTGATCAATTAATAAATAACCTTTGGCCTTCTAACTAAACCAAACATGACAATTAAGAGATTTTCTGGTGCAACTTCACAAAATCAACAAGGTGCATGAAAAACAAGGTACACATTGAACACAAAATCAACGATACTGTCACAGATTCAGATTTTGTTTCCATTCCACAAGTGTTTGGTTTTTGGTTTTGTGTTTAATCATTTCTGTTATTTATAAAATTATTATGTAAGGAGGCGGCGCTTAACACAAGCCTGTAGAACACAGACTTGTTCAGTGATCAGCATCACACATCACTGAGGTGAGCTGCAGCCTGTTCATCATGTTTACTTGTGTGCTAATACTGCTGACTTTTACTCAAGGTAAAAATCTTACATGTACTCATTACATTACAATATTCTCATTTTAAATATGCTCAGCAATGTTCAGATCCACACTTTTTTTCTTTTGTTTTTTTGCAGGTAACAGAGCTAAAGATGTCATCACCCCATACAGTGATGCAGCATGTGCCACCGAGACTGAGACTGTGAAACTCTCTTGTAACTACACTGGTTCTGTTGATAGTCTTCACTGGTATCGACAATATGCAGGTTCACCACCACAGTTCCTCATCCTGGATTATTCAGGATATGTTACTCATGCTAATCCTCCAGTTTCTGGAATATCCATCAGTCACAGAAAAGAAGATAACAGTGTGGATCTGATCATCTCTTCTGCTGCTGTATCAGACTCTGCTCTGTATTACTGTGCTCTGCAGCCCACAGTGACAGGAAACACTCAACACACCATACAAGAACCTGAAACACTATTAAGTTGCAAATTTGCAGTGCAATCGTACATGTGAAGGCATATATTCAGAATATACAATTGTGCTCTCAAATTGCAATTTTCTTATGAATTACTCTGAGCTTTGTATTCAAAATACAGATCCATTCATCACTGTTAAACATGAAACGATTGGACAAGATGAATTGCTGATGATGGAAGATACCAGTTTATTCTGATGCAAACTAGTATTGATTCCATTCACAGTCTTCTTAAAAATTATGGAATATAGTGTAAATTTGGGAAAACATTTCTGGAAAGTTTTCATTAATTCCTGTCCACTGTATAGTTGGAGCAATTTTGCACATTTTAGTCTCCATTTTCTGTGATACATGTATATGTTTGTCATCTGCCACTAGGGGGTGAAGTTACAACAGAAACAATACGTAGTTTGTATTGAGTGCATGTTTTACATTGAAAATTCTAATGGTATTTCCTTTAAACACAGAATCAGAATCAGAATCAGAATCAGAATGAGCTTTATTGCCAGGTATGTTTACACATACGAGGAATTTGTTTTCATGACAGAAGCTTCCACAGTGTAACAGAATGACAGTGACGGAACAAAAAAACACAGATAATAAATAATAAAAATAAATAAAAAATAGAACTAGAAATAGAAGTAAATAAGGAATAAAAATATACAAATCAACAATTGTATGTACAGGTATATAACAATAGACAGTTGGATGTACAGGTATATTATGTGCAAATTGAAATGTAGACTGAGTATGTGTGTTAGATAAATAAGTGTATGAGTGAATAAATAGTGTGTTAAACACAATTAAGCCTAGAAAAAACCCAGTGAACCACCCCTTTAATTGTGTACATAGGCTATTAAATTAATTGATATCATCAATTGAATTAGATGGCTGAGATTCTATATTTTATAGCATAATACATTCTTTAATTCATAGCACTGTTCCTGTAACAACAGAACAGGAGTTAAATTCAACTTTCATGAAGAACAATTTATTCTCTTGCAGGTATATTTGCTGACAGCATTGAACCAAAAGACAAGGACAATATAATCAGTAAAGAAGGAGAGTCTGTGACACTGAGCTGCACTTATGATACAAGCAGCAACAATATTTTGCTGTACTGGTACAGACAGTATCCAAACAGAATACCCCAGTTTATACTATTGAAAGGTGCTCGATCACGGGGTGCTAGTGAGGACAGGGCCCTTTCCTTGAAGAGTGCCTCAACACCTTGCACACTATAAATCTAACACACCCATTATCAATTTTATTTGTTGTAGCTGTGTTGCTTACATCATACCAATGTTTTACCCTTCTACGATTTTAACTGGAACAGCAGCAAACCCACAAGAGTGGTCAGGTGTTAATTTGCACTTTAACATTCAAAGTCAGTACTAAGTGGCCTACTTAATGTGGTGTACTGAAAAGTAGCTAAATAAACCAGCAGACAATGCATTTACAGAACAGAATGTTATTTTAACAATAAATTATTATACACAGCAGCAAGCCAACTGTACATAAAAAACAACAACTCTTAATCTATAACTAGCCAATTGAGGCGTAATGATATTGGAATATAATAGCAAAGACCCCAAAGGTAGGCTAAGGTAAATAATGTTAAGCGGTTATAAGTACCAAGTTTATGAAACAGAATTGTTTTATTACAAAAATATATACCCAGGAAAGTTATTTTTACACAGAAGAAAAAAACTTTAATCTA